>NC_134278.1:49681920-49981920 GCF_949628215.1 Phalacrocorax aristotelis
GCATTTTTTCTGCAGGAACTTTTCCCAGCCACATTTAATTGTTGCTAAGACAGATTTTTAGTTGATATCATAATCTAGTACATTTCTTTAAAGGAAAACAAATCCATCTACCTCATACTGCCAAAACACAATCTAGGCAGTTCACTTCACAGAATTTCCTTCTAATAATTTTGGGGGTACTTTCCCCACTGAAGGCAATGCCTAATGATTTCCTATCATTCACCTGTATACCCTTAAGGATCTACAAACACACTATGTGAAAACACATAGGGAATAAACATCCACTGTAATACGAACCCAGGGAAAATTGGCTTTCAGGTATTTATGTAGAGATATGCAAGCAATGAATTAGAATGCAAAGCTGACTTCTATCAGCACTAATGGAAATTGAATGCAATCAGGGTTAAATACATCTTAATAATACTTCTGAATTGGTTACTTCAGCATATGCAAGTCTGTTGCTAAGTACTGTAAAATTATGTTAAAACTACAGGAATTAACTCCTTGCTTTGAATCAAATTATAATCTTGCCCTTCCTAACACTTTCTGAAAATTCATTTAAATACATAGACTTTTATGATGAGCGGTAATCAGTACACAAGCCAACAAACCAAACAAAAAAAGCTAGGAACACCTGCATCCACTTCTTTCAAAAGAGGAACATTACTGAAAATATTTAGAAATAAGAGCAGCCCTACTGAAAATAATACACACCAACCTTCACAAAGGCTGTCTTAGCATCATCTTTATTTGTGTTTGGTCTTCTATTCTTAGTTAGATATTTTGGGTTTAAACTATGGCTAGTAAGGGTTTCCAATTGAAAAGGTAATGAGAATCAAGATAAGTACTACTGGCTAAAGGGATAGATATTACTGAATTAGATTCCCCCTCTTTTTTTTTTTAAAAAAAGCTTTACTAGCATGAAATCATGTGATATAGAAAATTTCCCTTATGGCTTAAAGGTCTGTACCTTATTCAGGCAGCAAAATCTCCATTTCGCAAACACATTTACGTGATTTCTGTGAAAAGATTTAAAAAAACCCCAAACACCTATCGGAGAACAAACAAACAACTTAGTTACCGAACAAACGAAATACTGTGAGTAAACTACTTTTCCTGATACATACTTTTTTGTACTTATACAAACCTTGCCATCTGCTATGATCTCTGACAAAATAACTGACTTCCGTTCTCAATCTAAGGTTTCACTATGACAGTAAGTGTCTTATATCTAAAAGTTACTTCAGTCCCACTGCAAGATTGTATAGGTTTGTATGGTCGCTATAAAGTTGTATGGCTGTTATAAAGTAGTATCAGACTACTCAGTACTATGAATAAAGGACTGATAGTTATAGGTGCAAAGCAAATGTATATAGATGAAAATGTTCGAAAAACAAAACAGAGCAGAACTGTTTCATTTATGCAGAGGCTACATGAATTCTGTATAAGCTTTTAACCATACTTAATTCCAAACTTCATTGTGACTTTAATGCTACAAAAACTAAAGGGACATTAAAAAATTGTAAGGATTACAAGGAATATGTTTCCAAATAAACTACTGAGAAAAATAGAGCACTGATATATTAAAACAGAAAAAATATTCAAAGCTAGTTTTGGATTGTAAAGTATATAATTGCAAGACAAAGGTAAGAACTAGATGCAAGATCTATGCCATTACTTTCACCTCATAGTGCTAACAAGAAAAAAAAGCCTATACAGTGGTAATGGGAAAAGTGTTGCTCCTGAAGTGTTTGACTTAGACCTTTCAGAGGGCATTTTGCATCCAAAGCAATCTTCACAGTTGGCAGTTATTTTTAATGACATAATTAGCTTTTTTAAAACAAACAATCTATATCAGCCATAGCACATTCTGAAGTATTACACACTTACAACAATGAATGGTAATTACCTATTATAATAAATACAGTCTATTTTGTCTCACACAACTCAAGAGGCCAACAAAGATGAGCATACAAGATTTTACCATAATGTTAGAAAAGTGAATATTTAATTCTGAAAACAGATTATGATATATGGCACCTCAGTGGAAGAGTTTGGTAAAAGTGGTTTTATTTCATTGTCTCCTACCTGATAAATTCTAAATGGGATGTATCGAAATCCACTATCTTCCGGAGGATACTCCATGAGTTTTCGATTTATTGCCCAAAACTGCTCAAATTTATCTGTGAAGGTAAAATTAGATTTTGTTAGTATTAATAACATATATTCTTTTTCAGCTAAGAGGCAAATGAGAAATGATTGGAACAACATGCAAACTTCTCTCACAGAAGTTTGACCTCTTTGAACTTATCTTCCCCACATTTCTCTTCCCTATTTAGCCTGAAGCCAAAGAGGAGTCATCTGCATTCTCCTATGAAAACAGTGATGTGGCAACTTATCAAACTGAAAGGGAAAGCAACTTGAATTCATACCATAAGAATATTGCAATCATATTGTAATTCACTGTTAGGGAAATACTGGGCCACAAATTACAGATTTCATTACTTCAATTAACAGTGCCTCTTTCTCCACTCCTTGCCACTACTGGTTCACACTGTCTCACAGTTTATTAAAAATGTCTAATTGTTCTTAGCTATAGATGAACAATAGGTATAAAGTACAGAGAAACTAAAACAGTAGAAAAACTTCTTGAGAGGTTTACATTTGGATATGCAAATCTTAAAAAATCTGCAAAAGTATGATATGATTAGAAAATGTACTGCCAGTTTCATGACACAATCTGAAAATAAACGTTTAAAACAAATTTTTGTTAATATTATCCAAGTAACTATGTTCCGTAAAGTAGCCCAAGGCAGCACACCATTTCATCCTGTTCAGACATCCCAAGAACTGAATAGTTTCTTGTGGTTATAATTATTAAGGATAGCATAGGTCTAGAGCAGTAAAGGTTTTTATACACACAAATCAATTATTCCAATCAAGCAAACAACCAGTACCAAAAGTGACAGAAAGGTACACGAAGAGCTAAGATAAATAAAGCTGCTGCTAGCCTTACTGGAGAAGGCAGCTTTAGATGGGAAAGAGCAAGGGATAAATATCCTTATAGGCCCCCTCTAAACAGAGGGGATGTTTCTTCAGAAGGAACAGTGTCTCCAAGTTTCCCTCCTCAGCATAACATTCAGCTGACTCTCAAAAAGCCTGACAGTATAACCATTACAGAATTCAGCCCCCCTGAAGCAAGGTAAAATTCAGAATCCTATTTGCAGACCAAAGGTTCCTCCTGCTTCCAAAACTGCTGATAACAATTAGAGCAATTACAGAAAATTGAAAGAGTGAGACTTGCTTCACTCCAACATACAGCCCAGATGCCTGTTAGTGCACTAAAGACATAGTTAATACATGTTGCAGGGTTTCTAACACATTGCTTTTCCAGACTGAGTGTGACACAAGGCAGGAATTTCCAAGAAACCGTAAACAAACTCCTGCCAGGTGTTCTGTAGCAGCATTTCCTGATACTTATCTCAAAGTACTTCCACACCCTTGTTTCCTGATTAGCAGCAAGTGCCCCTTGACAGGCACTTACCTGAGCTGCAGTCAGCACCACTTCACAGGCACCTGCCTAAGACCAGGAGCTGCCTGGACACAGGGTGCTACCCCCATAGCTCACAGGCTGGGAAGCTCAGCAGGTGGCAAAGACAGTGACAACTCTGGAGCTGACTGTACCCAAGGAAGCCTGCATTTGGGAACCCCAGCCTACAGAGTCAGGGGTTTACTCTTCCAACGTCTGACACTCAGAATGACTGCATCCTCCTCACCAACTCTCATCAGTGGGAAGGTGAAGATTTAGCGTACTTCCCTCATCCTTGGAGACAGCGTTGAGAACGGCTTACAGCTTTCAGCTTTCACCTCAGACTGTGTGGACAGGCATCCTACAGTAGGCATTAATAGATTTATACTTTGATTACCACTTCTGACTATAAACTTAGTTGATAAAACTTAATTACAGTGATACACAATACAAAACACTCAAGACCTACTTAAGCTAGTGAGCTTCAGCAGACTCTTAAATAAGGAACCTACACATTTGGAGGCACCCTACCTGAACAAAATCAAAACAAATTTTCATTTCATTTACTTGTTTAATGCTTATATTACAGTTACTAGGGAAGTTGGGTAAACAGCTTACTGTCTTCAAAACTCAACAGAGATGCAGAACATCATATGGATCAAAAGAATAAGAAGTTCTGAACAAGTAACAAGACTTATGGTAGGAGCTTAAGTATATTGTCCCTTGTGGCATATATGGGAAACAAGTAAATCTGACGGACAAAAAAAGTTAAACAGTGGTAATGTACAGTTGACTCATATGTTCTTCATTCCAGCTTCCTCACCTCCCAGAAATCATGCAGAAAAACTTATTTAAGGCTGGTAAATTTACAAATTTATACTTCTCAGATTATTCTCTGAACACTTAATGCTCAAGACAACCTGTTTTATAAAGATTTTTATATTTCTAATAGTTTCTGTAGTTTTAAATATAACAGCAATAAACCTGCAACAGTTGAATAAAACTTCTTGCATTTTGTAATCAAGTATGTTCTGTCAATCCACCTGATAACCCGGGGAATGAAAAACTTTCTAGTAAATTAGCTAGATATAATGGAGTCAGACATCTTAAGACACATCTCCACCATGCGTACAGCACTGTCTGAAGACATCTAAGTTAATTCATTCTCATAATCTTATATTGCTGTCCTCCAAACATCTTTTTACATGGATGCTAAATTTTTACTATAGGAAACCGAATTGGGTATAAGAAAATTAACACAAATTTTTAAAGCAAGCAGCAAGAAAAGGCTATCCGGTTTGCATACTGACATATAGGACCTGGCAAGAGCTTTTATTAGCATCAGGAGCATTAACTGAATGACAGAATCCTAAAGCTCCAAAATACAAAATCCAAAAATAACTGCTTCTGCGGAACCCTCAAGACTCAAAGCCTAGAACAAACAAATACCCAACACCAGCCAACACCCCCCACGAATCCCCTTGAAAATATAAGTGAAAGAATTCAGCATTCTCCCATTTCTGTGTGTCAGTACCTCCTATTTATGCGAAACAGACTTAAGGAAGCTGTTAATGCTATGACGAGCTATAGGAACAAATTAGTGCTTTGGGTAGACAGGACTTAAAAGACAGAAGGTGCTGGCCGGAAGTTTGACAATCAAAACAAAACTGAGTTTTTGTCAAGCCAGTAAACAAGAAGAGACCTCTACCTATGTGCAAAAGCACTTTATACACTTGTCTCCCTCCCTCATGAAAAGCTTATGCAGCCTACATGGTATCTGAACTCCCATAACAGTCAAATCTGATTACTTTGTTTTCCACAATCCATCTGTTTTTAAGAAAGTGCTTGACCAACGTGTTAAAAAGTTTCTGTATTAGCAAAAACCAGTACTTGCAAAAGGCAGATGTTCATATCTGAATAACAATATTTAAATTAGTGGCAATAAGGTTCAAACAGAAGCAACATTAGTGACAGTACACAAGTTTCAGATTACTAATATTTCTTAAATGAGAGGATGGTTGCTATACAACTTTGCTTAAAGTGAAATATAAAAAACTTTTCTCCCTTTATTTTATGTCAAAGATTGGAAGGTTAATAACCAAATAATGGAGGAGAGATCCAGTTAAAAAAAACAAAATCAGTGAAGTCACTTAAATATTTATAAATATTTATTAGAAACACAGTCACTACATGCCCAAACACCAGACATTAGCCTTCAGTACTACAGAACTGCACAGAATCTAAAGGCAACTTTGAAAACACATATTTACATAATCAGTAAGAGTTTGCAAAAGTACAAGGACTTAATGCCATCCGTAACAATAATCTCAGTACCAAAATTAAGCAACAAATTAAACCCCAAACATAAATTAATAGAGCATGCCACATTATGCATTTAATGATCAGAAATCTATCACTGAAATTGTTCATGCTTTTGAAGTGTCCTTTAAAACAGCTTAAAAGAAAAAAAATTGTTACAGGGAAATACTTGGAGAATTGTCATTTCCTCCATTAAGCAAGACTGGAGATCCTTTGAATAAGTTTCAGTGATTGGTAAATTTATAACTCTTACATTAAAAAATTGTTAGTTGCTCCAGTCATAGCTTGTTGTTAATAGCAGTAACTGCTGAACCTTTTAACATTATGCAGTTTTAGCTAAGGATTAGTCCACGCTGAAATGTTCAAGGCTGGGCCTCTTTGAGGCTGAGACGAGGGGGCAATGTTCTTCAGCAATGAGAAAAATGAGTTGCATTCATGCTAGCATCTTACAGTCATTCTCTGAAACTCAAGAGCTGTCACGCTTCAAACAACTTGAAATTTCACATGGATCTTGATGCTAGATATGTCTCTTCCACCCACCTGACTCTACAAAAATGGTAACCACGATGGATTACTGACAGGGTAAAGGGCACTGCTGAAATCCTTGCTATCAACATATGCATTTCAATGCAGCATAGCTATAAATCAGCATACACAAAGAATATGGCCAATTATCACAGAATGAGGAATTATATCTACAAGTAACTTGCAATAGGACACAGTGGTCACAGCATACGGCCAGTTAGAATGGAATTCCCACTGTAGAACAGCAGGCAAAAGAACTCCAAAGATGCACCCTAATCTTTAACTTATCGACAGAAATATCTTAATAAGGATATAGTTTGTTTCTGTATTTGATACTGATGCAATTGCTATCAGAGTACTGACTCCAAAATTGAATATATTTCAAGAAGAATGTGGAGAAGGTTTAAATAACAAATAATTAACGTAAAACATGGGAAAGATTGTTTAAATTCAAAAAGGGAATGGTAATTCATGGCTTTTATTTTCCAATATCATTTTAGAGAGTCCAAAAAGTGAAGATACAGGTGTAGCCCTCAGAGCAGCATATATGCATGATTTTTTGTCTGGACTATTAATGGTTTCTTCTTAAAGCCATCTAGCTGTATAAATTTAAAAAAAAATGCTTGGAATTGAATTGTATCTCTAACTTTAGAAGCAATACCAATTTGCAGCTTGCATAAAAATGTGTCCAACCCTTGAGTTTAAAAAACACAAACCTTTTGTCTCTTCTCGGTGGTTCACCTCGGTCTAATAACCATATGAACCATAGAAATTATGCACAGCTAGAAGTACTTGGGCAGAACCAACCACAGCATTAACTAAGAGACCAAAGACTCTCCAACTGATGTATGAGAACCATAGAGAAACTTCAGATTGGAAGTGCTGTCAGTGGGCAAGCTTTGGAATAAAAGCTCCTGCCCAAAAAGAGCTGTCTACACTGTTAAATTAGTTTGCTCAGGGAAGTTTTGACATCTCCACGGTTTCCACTCAGCCGCTTCCAATCCCCCAGCCCTAGCATCCCATCAGACGTCCTCCTGCCACAACTCGAAACTGCTCTGTTACGTAACTGCCCAACTCCGCTGCCAACAGGAGCACGTCTGAGAGAAGTCTGACTCCCTCTGCTCTACGAGCCTGCCTTTTAGCTAGCAGAAAGCAGGTATTAGATGCATCTTCAGCCTCCTCGTCTTCAGGCTAAACAAGGCAGTTCCCCCACTGTTCTAATACAGCATATGCTCCAGCCCCTAATCACCCTAGAAGCACTCCGCTGGACTCTCCTCTGTTTGCCCACATTTCTTTTGTCCTGGGGTCCCAAAGAGTACACAGCATTCCCAGTGCAGCTTTACAAGTACTGAGCCAAGGGGAAGAATTACTCACCATCTGGCTCTATTCTGTGTGGGGCACAAGGGCTAAAGCAGCTCCCTGGTTAACCTTAATTTCTGCAACACCACATGACAGACTTTTCATTCAGCTTGTTGTTCACCATTACTTACCTCCACAAAGCCGCTTCCCATTCATTTCCTAGCCTGCCCCAATGTATGGGGTTTTTCCTGTCCCTGGTGCCCAACTTTGCACTTAGTCTGCAAGCTCCAGGAGGCTCCTGCTTGCCTTCTGCTCTAGCTCATCATGGTCTCTCTGAATGGCAGATTTGCCCTCCAGTCTATCAGCTGCTCCCACCAACTTTTTCTTTTAGTCATGAACAAACTCACTAAGAGTTTAATCCACCACATATAAACTGTGCTGTACAGAGAGCTACAGCTGCAAGTCAAGGATACAGAGTATACTTTCTTAACATTAAAGCAAGTATATTTTCTATGGACTCATGCTCTAACAAGCATTGCATTTAACTGCTACAGCCAGAAAGGAGTCTTCTCAAAATTTAGGATCAATTCTACTTCCACATTGTTTCCAAGAAGACTAAGATTCTATATGCATACATAGTTCTGCTGACTACTACATAGACTCTTGCTGACTACTACAGTTCAGTGCCAGCCTTCTTAAGAACACAGTTTGAAATACTGGTTTGGCATCATTACAACATAAGATTTTTTTTCTTTTCTATTTTACGTAGTGCTACCACCCACAGTTAAGATATTCTTGCTGTTAAATGCTTAGGTTACTTCAGTATTTTGACAGATCACGGTATACAATATAAATCCAAACTGAAGCCAGAACACAAATTTACTATAGTCTTTTCAGGCTATCTTCAGGCATGAGGAACTATCAGGTATGGAGAGATAGGACCTTGGAACTGTTTTGACTTAATCTAAGTGACAGAAACTAACTACAGAAATACGTGGAAATACTCTTCACATCACAGATAGCAAAGTAACAACATACATAAGATTGTATATATCTGAAGCAGTCATAATTTTGCCTTGTAATTACACAAGTCATTACCTGAAACATCTTTACCACATACTGTGCCCGTTAATCTTACGTGCCCTCCAAATCTGCATTCAGCTGGTGTATTACTACATAACATCACAAGAAAGCAGTAGATTATAAAATTTGAAAGTAAAGAACAAATAGGCTTTACTTGGCCTGTCCATGCTAAGTAAGACATGGAATCACTGCAAAAGTAAACATCACGCTAACTAGCTCAAGTACTAATAATAGTCAAGTACAGTGGTATGGGCCTCAAGGTTGGATGCCTAGGTCTGTCACTCCTTTTTTAGTACCTTTATTGTGTAAATTAATTAAATCAGCTCAACTCTGCTTGTCTATATGCACTATAACAGATTTCCAAAAGCAGTGTTTACAACCAGAGAACAATTAGAAGAAACTTCCTTATGTATAGTTAGCTGTAAATTCTAGTTTTAAAAAAATATTAATTCATAAGCCACATTATAAGTTGAACTAAAGAAAAAAGGGGGATCCCTCCCCCAATACTGTACAGTTAGGTTTGAGATCAGTGTATTGAACACATTTACTTTCACGCTGTAACTTATCCATTAGTTTTCACAGCAAGTTAGTGTTCTGAAGATAAAGAAATAAAAGCATATTGCTTAAGTTCCGGTTAACAGGACATTTTGAAAACTGTATGACACAGCAGTACTTTACTCTTCAGATCACCTCTCAGATCTAAAAACACCCTTCCCCCCATTTTCTTTTAATATACACAAGGGAGCCATACCTTACCAACATTCTTTTCACTTATTAAACATACTCATGAAACAGTTTCACTTTAAGTACACTGTTTCCTTAATACCACCTCCCTTCATTTCTAGGTCATCAGTTTATCTGGAAAAGGTTCAGGGGAAGAAAATCATCAAGATGGACTACTTTATTGAAATATGAAAATGCATACCTACCAGATTTAAGCTTCCTGTGTTGGCTAAAAGCAGGTGATCTCAGTAGATACTGTCATTTAAGCTAAAAAGAAAGCTCTGGTAACTACTTAACAAAAATGTGTAATCCAGTTTTAACACAGAACCCACGGGTTGTGTAGGAATAGAGCAGCAGGCCTTGTTACAGACTTCCCCAACTAAGTCAAAGGGAAGAGGACTCCTGACAATTTTTATGCATCCCCCAGTTCTCTGCTCCAAGTCCAGAGAGCCTGAATATTTTAAATACCTTCTTGGTCTCTGATTAAGCTCTGTTTATATAGGTGAAAACAGAGCAGCATACCTTTGTATAACTCTCTAACCTACTTTGCTTTCCCTGTATTATGCTTCTTCAAAAATATAGCTTTTCTTAAAAGTTAAGGAACCTTTATATTAATTCATCTGCCAAATTGAGGAGTTTACTAGCAGAAAGTAACTTCAAAGCATTTCAAATTGCAAAGCAAAAAACCCTCAACAACTAAAAAAAGTTAATTTTATAAGTGAAGGTAATTTTTTAGAGAGTTAACTTTGAAAAGACCTTGCATGTCTTTCAGGAAAGTACATATTTTGAGGGGGAGGGGAGGAAGGAAAGCAGGAGGCAGTAAAAAAAATAAAGGTTCTGCATCACTTACACCTAAGTGAAATAGATTTACAGAAATACAGTCAAAGATTCTCTCAGTCTGAATCCAAGCCTACCAAATATCTGAACAAACTACAGAAGACGGGAGCAGCGAAGGTAGAGAACCAGCTTATTTGCAATTCGAGCTGAAGATGAAAGGCACACCTGCTTCAGTAGGAAGTCTGGAAGGTGGCTGTATTTCTGAAGATATGGTAACATTCCGGGAGGAAGAGAGTCTAAATGAGGACAAAACACAAAGCCCTTGAAATTGCAACAGGTATATAAATCCAAAGTCTTCAATATATATGAATAGATTATACAGTTGGCAGATTGCCTGTGCCAATGATGCAGAGACCTCCAAGCTTGCTCCCTCAGAGTTTAAAGGTTTTCATTAGACACATGGACATCTAACACAAGCTGGTGAAAACACTAGAAAGTGTATCTATTTCTGTCTACCTATCTCTAAACAACCTCTTCTCATGGGGGAGACCTCAGTATAAAGTACTGTTGTGAGTGCTAGGTTACGTTTTGCTTTCCTCCCTTTTCTGCCTTTGTGCAGTTCATGCCCTCCTTTGAGACCCACCAACTCTCACTGGCCTCACAAATGCAGCAGCTCTGCTCTGACCCCTTGTTGAGAGCAGAGCAGAGAAAGCCAAGGGGGGAATTCAGGCTGCCATCAATTCCCCACCTTTGCACTGTGACAAAGGGCAGCTATGCAAGCAGGCACCAGGCCAGCAGGGAAGAGCAACAAGGCAAAAGCGAGTTTTAGGGGGATCAACCAGTTGAGATTAGAGATTTGTTCAGCTATCAAAGCATGCTCACCATCTTGGACTGAGGCAAAGAACAGCATTGCTCCTACAAGCTCTCTACAAAGAAGAGAAACATATACATCAAACCCAAGCGGGCCATGTGTACACAGCACAAAAGAGATGCTGATAATGTGTGACACTATTTCTTTTTGGCAGTTCAAACATTTCTAAACAGGAATGGGATAACCCAGGAAAAAACCACAACTCTGCCCCTCAGTAACCCAGGACTGGTTTAGATATGATTTAGAAAGAAATGCAAGAAAACATAGGCCTGATTCTGTCAGTAAGACAAGCAAGAGATCACAGGCATTAAAAGATAAAATACTGCATATTCTGAATGTTTGCAGGATTTTTCTCCTTTAATAAGAACACTTCAATATGGCCACTTAACTTTTGGTAAGCCCTACAGTATGAATGAGCATTACATTCTTTTTCCATAATATTTTCAGTAAAATGACTTCATTATATTTTATAATACATAAAGAAGCCTTAAAACGGCTGTGAGTTTTTACTGTTTATTTCCCCCACTCACGTATCAGAAATCCCAAGTCTAGTCTTCACCAGTTATAAAAGATGCCTGTGAAAGTTTCAGGTCATGGTTGCTTATGTCTCTCCACAACTGATGAAAAGCAGCTGTGTTCAATCTAAAAACCTCCTTTATCAGAACCATTATATACTGAAGTTATATTCATTCTTTGAACCATGCAAAAATATAGCTCTCCCCCTAAAAACAATTGAGATTTCATTTGATCCTGAGTCATCACTAGGTGCAGAGTCTTAATGTTTCAAAGCTGAAGGCCTTTATTTTTCCACACAAAAGGCAAGAAGAAAAAAACCCACCCATTTGAAAATCCTCTTTATCCATTATAAAAATGGCCATAACACTATTAAATTAAGAACAGTAGTAGCATTTTCCATCAATTCTGACCAAAGAATTTTAACAACTCTTACAAAGTAGAGGTCAGTATAGTTATATAGTCTGCCTTTATCGCTTCCCTACCACAGTAAAGACATCCACGACGCTGGTCAAAATTAGGGCAATACAGACATACCCATCCCAGAGAAGTGTTCTAGCTAAGAAATACCTGGTTTATGGACAAAAATTGGCTAACTGAAGCCTGAAGAACAAGCAAAACCACAGCAGAAGCAGTAAGACAGAAAAGTATGTTTACCTTCCTGATTTGGTAGCAGATTAATACAAAACCAGAAATGGTATGAGGAGGGACGTAAAGGTTATGAATACCTACCAGCTGTTACCAGCACAAGATTTTGCCACAAATTCACTATTACAGCTCTTCCCCTAAAACTGAAAAGTTCCTTGTGCTACCTGTTCAAGTACCTCCTTCTTAGCAGAAACATTTATACCAAATTACACTTGTAATTGGTAGCTACATTTCTCCGAACAACCAAAACCGGATTTTTTCCCCCAAAAGTTAAATTTAATAAATATCCTGTAACTACTGCTATCACTCCTTAAATAAATAACAATTCCTATATTTAAAAACTGAAGAAAATTGTTTGAAGTTTCACAGAAAAAAAAAAGACTGCAGATGTATCATTACTTACAAGGCAGTTATCACAAATGCTACTTTCTTTTCTTTTTTGTGGTCATTCATTTTGTTTCACAAAGAGGCTTAAAATTATTACATCTCAAACAAAAGCCTATAAAAACATACTGAAAGATACAACATGCTTAAAAAGAGTTTTCTTGGTTTCACAAGCTTTTCTTGTTTCTCTTTTACGAAGAGCTAAGAAATTAAAATTAGCATTTGAAAGTATTCAAAAGATTGGTTAAACTTCTCATTTAGGTGTCAGATTCCACAGGTGCAATTTCTCATTAAGTAGAGTGAAACCTTCTTGAAATCAACCTTGCTAGGCAACCTCTGTTCTTAACATTATAAAGCAAAACAGTAAAATTCTGGTTTCCTTACAGCCAAAGACACTCTTTGACAAATAATGAACTAAAAGATAGAGCCCAAGATGAGCACGGAAAGACCACACTGCATATCTCTTCTCTTACCTTACCTATTGAGGGTAGCGAGGTTCTCTAACTTCTGGTTAAAAGAAGAACCTTACCTCATACTGTTTCATTGTGTAGTCAACTCTTCTGCCGTTATTATACTGTAACTCATGTTAGAGGTCTTTTAGTTTTGATTTTAAAAAGCATTAATAAAAAGGCCACCTAAAGTGCACTGCTGGGAACACCTGAGCACCAGGACTAAGTAACAGGATTTCTTTTTGCAATAAAGCAAATAATTCTTGAAATAAAAAACTAAATTATGCTGGCACAGCAATTTGCTTCTTAAACTAAACTGCTTGCAAGACAAATGCTATTACAGCAGAATACTTTTTCCACAGAATTATTAAAATTTCTGTTTAAATTGACTTGTAACAATGTAAGCCTAGGGAAACATCTGTTTTTATACTGATTCTGGCTTCCAGTGGACCAGAACTCTATTTACTGCCAATCTACAGAAGCAAATATGTTATCAGTCATTTTGCTGGCTAACATCTATACAAAACAGTCTCTCAAGAACTACTTTTAATTGAACCAGATAAAGTGCAATTTCTTACCTGCTAAACCTATCAGGTATATACTGCATCCCTCAAGATCTTACCACTCAAACGGCAAATTAAGATAATATCTCAATTTCTAACTCTTCCCCAATTAAATAAAAAAATAGAAACCAGAGTTTCTAATAAACATTCAACCTTCAAAATTATTACAGACATACCTTTAATATGAAAAGCAGTACCACTAGACAATAATAAAAAAAATCAGAAAATCCACACACTTTTTAAACAAACGCATTAAACCCAGACTAATTTGGAACCTCACCGTCTAAAGCAAACACATGCCTCAAGTGTTCTTGCATTCAAAGCTTCTCCTGTTTCATTTAATTTCCCTTACAATCATGTGGGAAGATGTTAATTCTAAGTGGTTAGTATTTTGTATCTCAGCATAAACATCTTCATGCTTACAGCTTCTGTAAAATATGTTTACCCGTAATAATATGATGACAGCTTCAGGAGATGAGTAAAATCCACTGAAAGTGGTGTTACCACCCATTCCAGACAGCAGTTACTGAAATACTCATAAATCTTTTCAACTTACAGGCCTCTAAAAACCATGATAAGAAAGAGGAGACACTAAAAAAAATCAAAAGAAGTTATATTTTGCACTGCAATACTGATTCATGCCATCTGTGCAAAGTAATAACACCAATTATTTTAGAAAATCCTGCTCTGCCATTATTTTGCTGACTTTAAGTCAATACTTATCTATGCAGAAATCTTTGTGAAAACCATCATAGTATCAGCCAAAAAAAAATATTGGCAGAGGCAAAAGTAAAACTTTTAATCTACTGGGCAACTTTCAAAAAAGTTTACCTGTATTGTTTATCAGTGACAGTCCTTAAGCTTAAGCTATAGGAGAGCACCTTTTTTACTTTACAGTCCAAGATAGTTAATACTGAACAACAATTACACCCCAGGTCTCTCCCAAATGAAGACCAGCAGTTGCACAAAAGTACACTAGAAAATATTTACCTATTTTGTTTTGTTGCTAGTTTTATTTTTTTAAAACAGAGCCATGACCCAATTCAGTTCCTTAAATAAATCAGGCCCCATTTGGATTATCACATAAATGGTGACTTTTAAAAAAAAAAAAGATCTTTTCAGTGACATTAGACAAATTCTGCAGAACAATGACATTTTATACCCTGTATCATGACTAAAGTTTGAAGAAATTATTTATTAGCATGCTAGATATAAATAAAATTAATACTTAATGCATTGTACTTACCGTTCTGTAATCCCATCCACAGTTGTTTATGATCCTTTTTTTGCATCTCATTGATGACTTGACTTTTGTGCTTTAAAGCATCTGCTTCTTTTATACAAGCCATAAAATGGGCTTCAATCACATCCTTAGAATGGCAGTGTAGAAGGTCCCTTTCTGGAAAATTCTACAAAGATAAAAGAAAGATCAAGAGAAATAAATGCATTATTACACACCTTAGAAGATGAAGAATAAATGAAAATTTTAATCAGGTTTATGTTTATACAAAAGAGGCACACTGGAATCTTCCACTTACGGAAGAAGGTAACAACCATTCCCTCACTCTGCTGACAAGAAAGTTTTTTCCAGTGAAAAACATTTCAGGGAAAAATGAAAGTTGGACAGTTTTCTGTAAAACCAGATACCAGTCTAAATCACCCAACCTCAGCTTGATAAATACATTTAAATACATCAGTGGATGTATTTAAGCCCTTACAACCAAATTTCAGGAAATGAAGAGTTTTAACATGTTTTCAAGCAGATGTTCAATTTTCTGGCAATGAACAGGAGAAAAGGGGAAGAAGTGAGTGACAAGTGCCCAGTTCCTATTGAATCTCAATGGCAGTTTAGCACCCATTTCTACGCAGGCCTTTGAAAAATGTTTCCTACAAGTATCATCATCCACTTATATTAACTATAGCATATATGCAACTTACAAACATTTTTCCTGAGAGATACTGGAAATCCTTGTCAGCTCCAACTTTACCTTAACACATGTGCCTATTGCTAACCCGTGTGACTTAATTTCATAACCCCCCCCTTTTTTTTGTTAGAGTTGGGACACTGCATTCAGCACTGCAGATGCATAGTTACCACTCCTAAGGTAACTTTTATCCCCCCAGGAAATGACAATTACCTTTCCTAAATAATTTATTAAGCAATTATAGTAGTAAATCTCATTCAGGCACAAAAAAGAAGACTTCTTTGGAAATCAACTAATCAGAAGTTCAGCCTCATGTAAGTATACAGTTGGGGTTGTTTTTCCTCTAATTTTACTTAAATCGACACGTAGTATCACTTGCCATTTTACAATAATACAAGCATTCAGTATCACAAATTCATTGTCTTTAGTCTTCAAAGGTTTAAAAACCCAGTACTTTTTATCCCCTCCTTGTACATCATTTTTTCACAGTTGCTTATGACCATGCTGAACAGTGCAAACCCCCAGAGCCAAACCACAGTGGCATCATTAGTACTCCACTTCATAACATGAGCTTGCCATGTAATTTTATACTTTAATTCTCATCTGTTATTCCACAAGAGGACCTTTCCTCTTAACCCATCACAAATTGGCTATTTAAAGAAATCTTTTGTGAGGGACTGTCAAAACCATTTTAGAAATACAAGTACATATAACAGGATATTTTTCAAAGTCTTTTACAACATAGTTAACATGTCACAGCAGGACCAACATACTGCTAGAAAAACCCACACCTTCCCTCCTCCACATAAAACCAGGAAAAATAGCGAAGGCTGCTTCAGACTACAGGAACTCAAAATATCCAAGAACCACTAAGTTGACAATATGAAAGGGAGCTGGGGATTGCCTTACCTGAAGGCAATTCTAAGGACAAGAACAATAGTTCCCTCCTCATTAGGTTATTGAATAGAGCTGGAAACTAAATAATGGAATTTCATATTGTGATTCCTCCTTATGACAGTGAAGTCAGACTCTGGAAACTGTGGACCAAAATGATAAGTATCTTCCAAAACCAGAAGTATAAAGGGAAAAGAAGACTGCTAATATCTTTTCCACAGAAACACAGGCAGTTTGGTGTTGAACTTACAAAGGCAGTGCTGTTGTTACTTAGGACTGAGGTATGTAGAGCTGACTAGAAATCTCAGGACAGAAATAAAGCTTGTTTCTCATATGAGGATGGCCAAGTATAAAGACATTAAAGAGGACAGAACAGGAAGTAAAGTTCTCCTTCTAAGGCAGACATCACTCCCTTTCTCCCCTACAAAGCTCAGTGTCTCAGCATAATTGGGCCCAAGATGAATGGAACACATTACCGGGATTGTTACAAGCTGACATCTGTATAGGCCTGTAAAATACTTTTAGAAGCTTAACTTACTTGCTCAAATAAAAAAAAAGTGAAGTCTGGTAACCAATCCAGAAAAAAAGAACAGTCAGAAATAGCATACTTCAAGATCAAAAAAGTTCTTTACATGCAAGAATTCAAAGTGAGACACTGGCATCCCTCAAAAAAATATGAAGCAGTGGAATGTACCTAATGCCAAGTAATATAGGAATCGAAATTGCCTTTCAGAGTTAAAAGCTGAAGTTTTAGCTAAGTTTATGAACAGAACAGTTTTGTTACAACAGCTGTTTTGTTACGTATATGTTGAAATATACTGAAATGTAGAGTCTTTTTTTGGACATTCCTGTCTTTCTACAGGAAGGCATCTCCCTGATTACTTTTTTCTGATGCATTTCAAATTACAGGGAACATCATTCCCTGGGGATGTGTTCCAGACAACATACAGAGTGTGGTCTGCAGAATAGCAAAGAGATATTTAAAACTGGTCAAAGCTAGCTAAACTTGTGGAAGGATTCTAGCCACAGTAGTACAAAGGTGTGGCATGATTCATTTTCCCAGCTTCAGAATGATAACACTGTGGAAGACTACAAAACACTCCTACAATCTCAGCGCTGTCAACTCTTTTCTTTAGAGGGAAAATACTGACACATTTCTATGCAGTACTGTGAGTAGAAGCTGAAAAACCTAAACATGAAAGCAATAACTTAGAAAACAACACTGCTGTGTTTACAAGAGGCACATGAAACAGTGGCACCTACATGAGACTACCAACAAAAAATCTGGCATCCCCAGATTTATAAACTAAGGCACGGGATAGTAAGTTTTATACTGAAATACAGAACATGTATGCCTGTATTTTTATTTTACTTCTACTTGTTGCCTTTCTACTTGAGGAAATAGTGATCAAATGTAAATAACTTTATTTAGCTCCCTGAAGAAAGAGACAGCTGTAAAGATGCTTGTAGCCACCCCTACCTATACAGCTATGAGACTTGCAGAAAGTTTTAACAGATCCCATAAGCAGCTTTAATTCAAGTATTCTTGTTGGTGATGTCTTACTCCCTCCATGTTCCATACATTTGAAAGAAAAGTTAATAGTTGATTCTGATTTTCTTAGAAAGCTCCAATAGTACTGGTTTTGTTTCACATACCAGGAGACACTTGGAACATGAACTTGGTCATAAAGAAGCAGGTGTCATCCGTACAGACAGGAGCACTAAATGACCTCTCACATAAAACTTCCAGAAACATTGCAGATAAGTTCAACAGACTGGCTTCATAACACCATTCCACCCATATTTATCTATTAGTTCCAGTTCACAAAACATGTTTATACTGTGACAGTCTAGTTGCATTAGGCCATGTTTGCAGAAAATGACACCAATAATATGGCATTAAAACCCATAAGGTACATATCCAGTGACAGGGGGAGCATCCATGTATTTGTGGTTAGTTACTATCAGTGTTCCTGTTTTTTTAAAAAGATTTTTAAAAAAAACACCTCATTCATACTTCTGGCTTCTACAATGTCTCCTAGCAGTTCCACAATTTATCTACATGCTACATGTAAAAGTACTTCCTTTTCACTTCACCTGACCCAATTTTGAGCTAAAAAGACCAAGACAACAGCTGCTGTTATACAGAAACAGATGCATAACCTCCTACATCAGGTCATGGGTAGAAAGGCAGACACTAAGACATAAGGGCTTCAGGAGAGGGAAAACATTAGCCTCTCCCCTGGCTCACCCGATTTCCTCTCCTGCTACCATTTCCAGAGCAGTTCCCCACCCCTATCTACTGCTCAAAATCTGGAGAGTTGGTTACCACACTAAGAACATGAATAGTGCTAAGCATGCCACAGGGTAGAATGAGATGAGTTTAACAGGAAGGGTTAGGGTTTCCCTTCTCCCTGTAAAGCCACACCTGGGTAACAAAAGGAACTTCCCAGACTACGGCTTCTCACGATTCTCACACTTCAGTATTCTGTTCAAGCTCATCCTTCTACTATTTAGGGCAAGTGTATTTCAACTTTACTAGAGATATAAATGCATGTTATTTTATTGCATACCAGAAGTACAAATGAATAAACTGTTTCTTCAATGCACTCAATGTGTATTTATTGTTTGGTCTGCATATATAACGTAGGAGGATGGTTACAAGTATCTGTCCACTTTCAAAAGTTTATTTATGTTCAGCAGAAGTTTTTAATGCTTTTAACTTTAAAAAAGTAAACTGATGAGTGGATTTTAACTTTTCTCCCTTTACAGATATTCGAGGTATCTGTTGTTGACTGCATGCTTTGGTAAAAGAAAGGAGAAAGACATCACAGCAAAAGTTAAACCCCAGAAAAATCTAACACTGTTCCATTAAGCCAAATAGAAATGATGGCTTTTTGAAGAAGAACTACACACAAATGAGAAGAATAACCCAGGCAGGAATCCCACACCTAAACTATTTAGCTGTAAGAAACTAACACATGAAAATGTCTTCAATATTTGACACACTTTGATATATTGCAGTTATGTTTTGACTTTAAGGATTAATCTGAAAGTTAAATATGTAAATAACTTCTTATTTAAATATTTAAATAACTTTCAGATTACATCAAAAACAGGAAGAGAGATTAAGCAGGTGCTTAATCCAAGGTGCTATATTTTTAAAAACTAAATTACATCATCTTTTAAAATAATACTGCTTTAGCAGTAAATTATTTCTGCTGATCTTTAATGTACACCTTTGACACAAACTTTAATTAGCTGATCTTTTAGCAAGCAGCAATTAAGGACTTTAGAGTCAGTTTACACTACCATATGAAATTGAAAAGCACAGTGGTGCTAAAACTTATTTCTCAAGATGGCTCTACTTCGGGACGGCAACATCTACATACTGCCACTGTTAATCTCCCAGAGGTCTCAGAATATAACAATTAAATCATGATTTATGAAACTAGACGCCTAACAGTTTCTTCAAAACACTCTGGAAGTTTCTTCATCCGAGCTGCATCTGACATCTATCAGACAGAAGTGTAGCAATTACAATGGTTTCAAAAATATCCCCAACTTCAGATTCATTTAGTCAGTCAATCATTTTAAAAGTTCAACATATGGAAATGCATATCGTAAGAATGTATGACTTCAGTGCACACTTCCAAAAAGAACCAGACTAATCCTGTTAGTAAGACCTTTTGTAAAACACCTTCAAGAGAAGAACTGTTCGAATTAAAACATTGAACACAACCACTTCCTAGTATGTTTCTCATTTCATCTTGAATCTCACACACTAAAGTCAAGCCTATTAACTCAGCATTTTCCTTTGGATCAGTTTTCCCATTGCATTGTTTCTATTACAATGGAGAAATTAAAGTTTCAACGTTAAATGCCATTATTTCTAGTTGTGGGTTTTGACTTCAAAACATACCTGGGATTACTGTCTCAATGCATTTCAGAGTATGAAAGAATCCTGCACCAAAGCTAACCCTGTGCAAGTACTCTTCTGAGCAAAGATCAGCAGTACTATGAAGTCATACCTAATGGTTTTACAGTGTCTAATCAAAATAGTCTCTCTTGTAAGCTGTCACAAGACCAAACTCATTTCACTCAGTTCTCTAAAGGGGACCCACGTGAAGTACAACAGCCTTCCCTGACTTCAAGGATTTTTACAGTATCTCATATCCATGCCCATGTGCCTAAAAGGATGAACACTTCTCAATCTTCCAAATCTTCAGTCAACTCAGGCTGACTGAATTAAAAAGACATAAGAGAAAGTCCTTCCCTCATAACCACTCAATTGCACTGACATAGCCTTATAACTTTCCTCGAAAAACAGTTTTGGATTTTCTGATTATAATAGCTCATTTTCAAAGGAAAGTAATTTGAAAGCACGTGCCATCTCATGGAAAACAGCTGTAGATTTACAGAAAACTTTAGATGATTCTGGAAGAATGAACATTCTCCCTTTGAAGTCATACCATTCACTTACTTATAAAATAATTATGAAACCTTTTCCTAGCTTCCAGATTTCATGTAATCCCACACTCAGTTGCTCTCAACTAAAAGTGTATTTCAATTTTACCTTGAAATGCACCGTGATGCTCCAAGGAAGGGCTGTATTTGACGCATGGAGATCAAACAGCAAACCAATTGGGTAATGCCTAAAAATGAAGATATAGTAAATGAACATAAATGTTGCGCATTTAATTCTACATATAACAGTTAACATACCTGTATTTACAGGAAAAAAAATAGCCGTTTGACTCCCATAATTAACATTTATTATTGCTTATTCAGAAAAGTTATACAGGCTGGTACAAATGACTGAGTTTCTGGCAGAAACAAGTCTGGAATTTGCATATCCAATATCTAAACCAGTGATCTCCAAGCCGTGCCCACAAAACACTGCTAGTTTTGCAACAGCGTAAGTGGCCTAGAGCTGCTCTGTGGAATCCTTCAAAACAGTATTTTTAGTTAAAAAGCTTGATAATAGTAGGAATAGCTGCTCTGACAGGAAAGCATACATGGTTTCAGATATTTAAATGCCATGGGTTTATACCACATTGACCCTTAACAACTCTTCCCTCTCCAGCCTGCCTGATGTTACAGTGGAGAATAAGTTGCAAAGTAAAAAAATGGTTTATCTGTTAAAGGGCTGAAAGAAGATAGATCAAGATGAACTTTATATCTTTACTACCAAATTAAGAAGAATGGAAGGGGAGAAGAAAAAAGATCAACTGGAGCTTTGTATTTCAGTAGTATTCTGGATTAAAGGAGCTACACAAAGAAACTGCTTCCTCCGTATATTCACTTCTGTCTTATAGCTTTGTCTCCTTTAAATTCATTAGAAGATACAGTCTCCAGCAATATAAGGAATATGTATATCATATACACAAAACTTCCATAGGCACTGTAAAAAGGTATTTCTGCAATTTTCTCACCAGCAGACACTGGCAAGATTTTTGATAAAATTTTGGGGTTTTTTGCATTTGGCATGTCAAGCTCCATTCTCTTATCTTTTAAAAATCTTAGCTAAAAGAGCGTTACTAGCTTTTCATTCTACGAAGAGGTAAACACACGCTTAACTGTAAACTCAGTAACTTCACTGAATTCAGTGGGACTGATCACAGGATGCAGAGCCAAGCACGTACACAAGTTTTGAAAGTCCAGAGAGCAATAACAGGGAGCATTGCTCTAAAAGCACCTGTGCCAAGCCAATATCCTGACCCGCTAGCTAAACTCTCACACAACAGTGCTTTAGCACCCTCTATGGGTGAGCTAACCCCAAAGCTAAGACAAGGTCACCACAACAGCAAAATAAAAACCAAAACAACACAGTACTACTTGAACTTACCTACTACATTTGTAACTTCTTAAAAGAAAGAATGGGGGAAATACCAAGAAAGTATCTAGAACTGTGTTTTCCTGACAAATGGAATAAAGAATATAGATAACACATATAAAGATTTATCCCGATTCACTGCTAATGCTCAAGTTTTTACCACTAAGATTTTTTACTAAGTGCCAATCATGTCTTGAGTATTTCGAAAGGGATTCATCGAGAGTTCAATAAGAGTGGTTTTCCAGATGAGCTAGGTAACAAAAGTCAGATTTCCTTTGATAATTAGATAAACCCGAACAATGACTTTCAGTTACTTTCAATTTATACAACAAAACAAATAGCAACGAAGTGCATTAGTTCTTGGCCTGCCTCTATACTTTCTATGCAGTTTAGATTACCAAATAAAGTTCATGTCTCAAGCTTTCTTCAGTAAAATCCATGTGCTTTGCTCAGTTAATAGATGGGTTTTATTTTGAAAGAGGTCAGCCCTAAATTCATTTTGTTGCATAACAGAACACATGAAATTAATGGAGACAGTAGACCATGACAGAAATCATTTTCTATTCAGAAGCACAGCCCTCCATTAAGAGTAAAGTTCACAACAGGAATGAAGTAATCCTGAGATATAAGACATGTCCTGCTTCAAATTCCAGTTCTCTCACACTGGCATTTCATCTGAAGCCAATAGAAGCCTTAAGTAATGCCTGTACATAATGCTGTGTTTATATTTGAGATATAGTTACAAACATTTTTGAAGAGTCTGGAAATGATAGCACTCCATATAACAATACTAAACCTATTCTTTATATTTCCCTCATAACAAAACCAGGTTTCTTAACCAGGAAAGAGAATTAAGGGAGGCACAAAACCAGAAGAATAAAAGAAGACTTGTCAATCTGTAAGTGGAATTAAAAAAAACCAACATTCCCTAACTCCATTCTTAAGCATGTATCTACCTTGTGCTATAAGCCTGTATTCCCTCAAAGATCTTGCTTCCAGTGGTCCTGCTGCAATGCTGTTTCTGAACTTCTATTTGAAAAATAAACACTGCAGTTAAAGAAACACACAAATGCTCTCTAGAGCCTACAGTAACGAGGAGAACTTTTTTTTTAAAAAAATTCAAACACAAGAGACTTTAAAGATCTGCCCCACCTGCCTCACCTCCCCCCCCTCCCCCAAAAAAGACCACAAAAAAAACCCACAACAACAAAAACAAACCACAAAGAGAGAAAACAAACAGAACAACAGCTAAGGAAAATGTCCAGCCCAGAAAGGTATAATTCTGAAAAATTATTCTTGGATTGTTGAAATCAAACTAGTCTTAACTGAAGTATGAACCAAGGACAGGCAGACTGTGCAGAACTCTCTCAAATGAAATAATGGGGAAAATATCAAAGAAAAGATGTCTAAGAGACCACAAATCTCTTATTTTAATAGAATACTTGCTAGAATAATGATTAGTTCTGGAAAGTCTTCAGTCTATAGAAGTGTAACAGGACCCTGACTTCCAGCCATTGTCAATCTATTAGTGCTTTTATTATTATACAGAAGGTGGTTTCAGAGTGTGAGAGAAGTCTGGAAAACACCAGGTTAAATACTTAAAATCCTTTTGAAAGTGACAGATGGACAGTAAGGAAAATCAGTTTCTTTCTGAACCCAGGACAGAAAAGGACAGCATTAGTCAGTAGGCTGTTTTCAGACCAGAATAATTTCCTGTGGTAATTCAGGAAGACGTGTCACATGAACTGATAAATCCAGGACGAAAAAATCCCATGCTCCAGAACTCTGAGGTACTAAGTGTATCAAGTGGCCAAAATCTGGTGTTTATGTATTTCTATGAACAAATGTCTCACCGAAGGAAATTTTGGTTGCATAAGGAAATAGTTCCACCTTTTCCTTTAGTATTCAGGAAGAAATAAATTATTCTTAGATCTTTTAAGCAAACACTACAATTTTCAAACAATATGCCAGTTATGCCTGATCAAATCGTGCTTTGACCTTCTGTCTTCCACTGATTCCGGATTAGGAAGGGTCAAGCATCCATCCAGTTGCTACTAGAGACACCTATGCAACTACCAGGGCTAAAGCACAGCCCACAGAAAGGGGACAGAAACTGTGCTGAAGGCCACATGCAAGTGCTCAAATAGGGCAGCAACAAGCTATAGGGTATCACCCCCTAGCATCTGCTGAAGAAACCCTCCTGGCACATCAGAGGCCTTCACGCAGGCAGAGCTCCTGAGAGAGGATGCAGCTCTCCAGGTCTCTAGGCAAGCATGCTTCCTCTGCTTGCCCTAGACCTCAGGAGAGGTCCCAAGCTCTCCTGGCAGCTTGAGGAGGGGTGTGTTAGGGGAGGAGCTATGTCACCAAGTTAAGGAGCTGCAGGAGGTCAGAGGGCTGTGCAGCATCTTCACTGAGACCTTGCAGAGATAAGAGCCTGAACTCCCAGCTGCACAGAAAGAGGGTCTGCAGTCATTGGAGTGGTGAATGGAGATTCGCAAGATGGGGAAGACTGGAGTCTTGCAACCTCTGGCAAGAGAAGGCAGGCTCCTCCTTCACCTGCAGTCAATGCCTCAATGGCAGACAAGGAGCTGGACGTTGTAAGGAAGCATCAGAGCAGCGTGAACGGCACATCCACACCAAAAGGAAGCAGTCACAGCAGTAGGAGACTCCTTCCTACGGGGGATAGAGCGCTCCCCCATCTGCCAATCTCACTTGTTACCTGCAGAAGTTTGCTGCTTGTTAAGAAGTTGCAGACAGACTGGCAAGGTTTGTCCCATGCTTGGATTATTAGCCCTGCTGTTCAACCACGTGGGGACAAACTGTTGAGGTTCCCTCGCAGCACTTAGTGTATCAAGGGTGACTATACAGGCCAGGGCAAGGTGGCATCTCCACAATTTCACCGCTGAAGGAGAAAGGCTCAGAGAGTGCTAGGCAATAACTGCAGGTCAATAACTAGCTGTGCAACTGATGTGACAACAAGGACTTGGCTTCTACTGCCACAGGACACTCTCTGGGGATAAAGGACTGCAAGGGAGAGATGGAATTCACCTAAGTGAGACAACAGTATCTTTGCCTTCAGGTTGGCCAGCCTGGTGAGAAGAGCTTCAGACCACAAGAACAGGGGTGTGAATAACAACCCATGGACAAGTAAAAATTAATTGACATGGGTGGAAAGCAAGTGAAAGGTGACAGCTACAAGGGAGATCTCAAAATTATAATAGAGGGTAGAAGAGAGTCCACCACAAGTGTATGTACATAAATGCACACAGCTTGGGAAACAAGCAGGAGAAACTGGAGCTCCATATGCAGTGACATAGCTGTGACAGTTTTGGGCTACCTGAGACACAGTGAGACAGCTTGCACAATTGGAATACTGTTGTGGATTGATGGATGCAAGCTGCTCTGGAAAGACAGGCAGGGCAGATGAGGGAAGACGGTTGTCTTCCATGCAGCTTAGATGTATTAAACTTAATAGGACAGACAACTGGTTGGGTGAGATCCTGTGCTTCAGGATCAGAGGAGAGACTAGTAGGGGCAGCATCATGGTGAGTTTGTTTTAGATCATGCAATGCAGGCACAGAAGCAGATAAAGCCTTCTTTAAACAACTCAAATTTTCTGCATCACAGACCCTGGTTCTTGTTAACCTCTGACATCTGCTGGAAAAGCAGCATGGTGGGACACAAGTAGTCAAGATTTCTTGACACAGGCATTGAATGGCTAGAGCTGTCCCACAACTGAATCTGTTACTGACAGGACAAAATAGTTCTGGATGTGATAATCAGTAGCAGCTTTGGCTGTAGTGACCATGAAATGGTAGAGTTCAAGATCCTGGAGAGAATGATAAAGGGGAGAAAACAGAACACAGACCTTTGATTTCACTTGCCACTTCCTCCCGGTGTCCCTGCACAGTTCAGGCTCAGCCACCTCAAATGCATCGTTGGACAGAGCACTGAACCTATCCTGTAGTTACAGAAACACAGGTGGAGAAGGAGCCTTTCTCTTGTTGCCCGAAGTCACAACCTTCCAGCTCTTCCGTATCTTAGGAGACTATATTCCAATCCAAGAATCACATAGTCTGCCTGCATCTCCTTTAATGTAGTTGTAGGTTTAGGCTCCTGTAGCTGCAGTGTCTCAGAGATGATTTGATCCTTTTCCTTTTGTAGTCTCTGATGCTGCAGTCTGATGACCTCTTCCTGCAGCTCCTTAACTTGGTGAAACAGACCAGACCCTCCCCCAGCACACACCTCTTGCAGGCAAGGAGACCATCTTCCCCTGCCCCAACAACCTCACTGGGAGGCCTCAGGCCCTGTAACTCCAGACCTGGAGAGCTTCATCCTCCTTCGGGGGCCTGGCCCCAGTGCTGCAGACCATGAAGTTGAAACTATGTTTCAAACTTCCTCCAAAATCTCACTGAAAAACAAAAAGAAAGCTCAAAAGAAATATACTACCTCCCAACCAGGTATGAAACTGCAGAGACTGTAAGCAATATGACCTCACAGTGCAAAGTAAAGAATTAGAATAAGCAATATCTTGATTCTGAATACAGAAGTTATACTTAAAAAGATTAAGTGTTAGTGCTCAATATTCTTTCTCTACAAACTACTAGCTCAATCTAATTCTCAGTTCTGGTGCTTGTGTCTTCCCTGGAAGAAGTTTCAGCTATTCAGGGGACTACCATTCTCCTAAAATAATGGTTTGCAGACAGCATTCTCCTTTGAAAAGCAGCTTCACTGATCTCAGTGGAATTGTTCCAGGCAGAATATGCTTAGATTTTCTGAAAGATCAGAACCTTAATTAGCAGATCATAGTTACACTATTCATTTTCATTTCAATGTTCAATGAGTTTACTAACTCTTTACTTAATTTCAGTATTATAATTTATATTTTTACTCTATAATTTAACTTTAAAATTCTGGTTTAATTATCATTGTATTTGAAAACTTACAGAAAATATGAAATTTTTTGTTGACGAAAGTTGTTACAACTTCAGCGAAAACTTAGGAAGTTTCCTCCCATTATATACCTAAGATTACTAACACACTGGGACAAACCTGGTATCTTATGTTTAAACAAACAGCATCCATGAATCAGGATCAGTATAGCTCACCAAGAAGCCAATTATTGTTAAATTCCAGGTAATTTAAACCGATGTCTAAAGCTGGTTTTGCCAGCCAGTTTTGAAAAAAGTGGAAAAAGCTAGTTTTTATGCTTTTCTGTATACACATTTTCAAGGTTTACACTAGATTGGTCTCACAGAAACAGAAGACTAGATCTACTGCATCAACCAAGTCTAAAGAGATTCCATGATATGATGCTTGCTAATCACAAGACAATCTAGGTTCAAGAAGCTAAAACAGCCACAGGGAGTTTTCTTGTTTTCTTATTGTAATACATGAAATAGGTATAAGAATCTCTTCAGCATTCACAATACTAAATATTTTCTGGAGAGCTGATGCTACCTATACAGAGCTAGCAAACATTGCAGCTCTCAAAATGTTTTCTTTAAAACTCTTTATGGCAGAAATAGGAAAAAAACAAAATCTGACAAACAGTATTTATGAAATCTAAGTAAATGAGACAATGTCAGATTCCCCAACCTCTCAGAAAAAACCAAACCCTTTTAATATGACAGAACAAAAACAGAATCAACAGCAATTAGTTCAATAAAATTGAACTAATTTAATTCAACAAAAGCCTGCGTATCAGTAGTAGATTATCTGTTTTACAGTGCAAGCACATCAGATCACTGAAAAGTGAAGGTTACACATGTTCTATTATCTTTAAGCATAGATCCTATTTGCATTCACACTGCTATCTGTGGTATTAGGCATCTTTTCAGAAGGTACAATAAGCTAAACAAAGATTTATTTGGTGATTCTACTGCATGAAACGTAAAAGCCAAAAACATAGACACTTTGTATTAAAGTAACTAGAACAAAAGCAATAGGTGCAGCACAACCTCTGGCTTATACATTAAGTACAAGCAGAATAATCAAAAATATGTCCAACAGTGAACCTTCTTCTGTTTTCCCCAAACAATACGCTTTTCTTACCTGCCTCTTCTTTTGCCATCTTTGAAACCCAATGGAGTTATTAGTTTAGTAAAAGTACAGACACTGTGTTGGACGTGAAAACTCTTTACATGATAAATTAAGTAAAGGTACTAAGTTAAATAAACTCACCATTTCAGTGGTGTACCTTCGTATTCAAACCATATTTCACTAACTTCCTCTTGTCTCATAACTTTCTGAAAGTGTTTCTTCACTTTGTCTGTTACCAGTGTCAAGTAGCTTATCCTTGGCAAAAGCAACTGAAAGAAAAAGATTATAGAATCCTTAAGTACACATAAAATTTACTAAATTAATAAAAATCTGTAACAAGGATGCATTTTTATAACCAAAATTCAGTCAGCAATCTTCCCCCCCACCCTTTAAGGTAAGATGTCTTTTAAACAGTTTACTTATTAATGGTCAATGAAAGGCTATAAAATTATGTACTCAGAAGATGCCGTATCCAACACATTAACACAAAAAGTAGTAAAATAAGTTCTTGATTCTTTCAACGTGTTGGGAGGGAAAAGAGTGGAAATAAATTTATGCTTTTCTGTACTTAAGCAGGCCAAAGAATGTATGAAAAAAGCTAAAACCTTCAAACAGGTAGGAACATGTTCTAACTTATTGAATATAATGAGCAACTGCGTATCAGCTATTATTTCAAAATGGAAATTCCTACAAAATTAAAGCAAAAAGAAAACTAGCTGCCTAAGGGTTTGGTTTCCAAGTGCATTTTATATTTCCAATAGCTGGCAATTTCCATTTTCTTTGCACTGGGTTTGCCAATTCAACATGTTAGTAAAGGCTACTATGATTCTTCTGCTATTTAACCTTTGCCAAGCTACTAAAATCAGAAAGAAAAGCTGTCAATATTTTATCAGTTGAAACAAGACACCTTCTTACAGCTTTCTGGTGCACCATCTTTTTTTCCTCAAGTGTAATGTTATGCACTATACAAAACAGAATGCGCGTTATTTTTATTTGCAGCCCCCCTTCCCCCGTTTTTTTATTTTTAAATTCTCATGCCTAGTAAGAGTGGTTAAGCAGACTGCATCAGTGTACTGACTGATGACTGTATAGCACATTTACTTAAGATTAATCAATCCATTAGCTTTAACAAAAAATGCCTTCCAGTATCCCAATGAGAAAAGATTAACCTCCCTGTAAAATGGCATTTAGCTTTGAAGCAGGCATTTTAAATGAACAATTAATCCTGTAAAGTTTTTTTCATTTCCTAATTATTAAAGTAGATGAGTCTAAGGAATAAATAGAACTAAATTATATTTTGCATATTTAAAGAGAAACATTTGTTTTCCAGTGTTCCTTGTAATCAGTGTTGTTTCTTAAAATAGTTGCTTTATAGTATACAGATAATGCTAGGCCTTAAGTGAATGTCTGTGGCACAGGCATCCCAAATAATATACGGATATGTCTTCCCTGACAGAAAACTTGATATCTCCAACAATTAGACCATGCCTTGATACCTAAATTAGATAATATTTTGGCCATGATAGTAGCATTTATTTACAAGTATCAGATTCACAAAGAAACATGGAAAGTAAATCAAGAGTAAGTTCTTACGAAAGAGAATGGATTTTTCCTTTAGATAATACTACATTAGGTTACTGATCTGCATACATCTGTGAAACAATTAAATTTGAGGATTATATAAACCTAGAAAAGGTCAAGACTCACACTATCACAGTCCTCAAGTCAGTTAACACTTAATCTTTTATGTACCACATGGTTTTTTCATTTGCTGCTCTTACTACCGTCATCATATTGTGTCTACCTTCTTTCATAAGACTAATTCAGCAAGGTAATTAAACACAGCCTTCAGTTTTAAAAGGTGAATAAACTCAAGTTCAATGAAGTCACATATACACTCAAGAATTGTTTGTTACCTCAATAACTTGAATGGCAATATGATCTTATCCTTCATTAACCTAATCCCATATATCTACACCGAACGTTCCTGACACAATATAGTCCAGGCCACTCCAATCAAACCCAAATATTTTTGGTAATAATTCCGTATTATTTCTGTGTGATATTTACAATTAAATTGGCACTGGTGTGTTCTGATCTGAGAACCATTTGGATTCCTACAAAAGCCAATTTGCTGCATGTGGCACAGCCACGCAGAAATTGATAAATACATTAAAGCATTATTGATTGCAAGTATATAACATAACCCTTTAAACTGCACAACTAACTAACTTTGTAAAATATTCTACTTCCGTTTGTAGAGCGCAAGAACAATGCAGTTTCTATTTCAACACAGTTAGAGATCACAGACAATAACCAAACAGCATTTAGCTGAATTTAACAGAATGTGGCCAGCACTCCCAGTGAGCCTCTTTTGAGTACAAAGCCCAACAGTTATACAGGTTAACAGGGAGTGCCTGTTTTTCAGAGATGCTGAGCATTTGTAGCACCTACTGAACTCGTTTTTCAGTCTTCCCACTTCTACCTTGCTACAGTCTTCCCCTTCCATGGGAGACATGAAAGGATCCAATTCTATCTCTTTTCTAGCTTTAATTATCCTAGAGATTTACAAGTACACTAGATCTGTTAAGTGATACCTTTAAATGCATAGTTTAAGGACATTTTCATTTTGTTACCCCTTTTAATATCCCTTCTCCACCAGTTGTCTACACTCAGTGAAAGACACCAGTTGACACAAATCATTTTTACTCCAAAACCACTAATTTTTAAATGTTATTACCAAGTATTTCCAGAGGAAAGCTACTATAAAATATTTAGGAGGAAAAAAAGACCCTTAATGTGTTTAACTATATGCTGGGCTTTAGTCATTCTCTCTCACAGCAGAATCACATTAATTGTTTTATAGAGGCCTCTTTATAAAAACCAGAATTCTACACAGCATTCCATCTTCAGACTATTAGACACTGACAAGCTTCTCCCAACACTTCAGCTACGTGGCAAGGAGCCTTCCTTTTACACAAAGCTGTGTTCACCAGAATGACACCTCTCCCACAAACGCTTTGCTACTGGCCCCTAAACCAGTCCGTGCAGGCCAGCGAGGCCTTTGGTTACCCTACAGCTATACCTCTAGATGCTGGGAATGAATGGCCATGATTCAGTGATAAGAGTAATTCTTGGTTTAGGGCTGTAATGCCTAATTAAGAAAAAACCCACATGATCATATGACAAGACATACTAATTCAAGTTAAACTCATTCCACTGGGTCAGATTGCTCAATTGCCCTTTTTTCTTTTTTTGACAAATAACTTTGTCAGCAGTCTTTGTGCTAAAGGTTTAAACAACACTATGAAAATTAAACACATTCACCAATGCAAGTAACATAACAACTGCAACCTGAATATAAGACTGATAAATCACAATGTAATACACTAAAAGACAGAATGCCCATCATAAATTAAATGACCTACAGTACTACATGGGCAAACACTCAGATAAGGTAGTATCAAAGTTTTTGATTAATAGACTGAAGGCAGATTTAGCATAGATTCAATAGTTACCAATTTAAACAGTGTATGAGAGAAAACAACTACTAGGAAAGTGCATGATGTAACACATAAGGAATTAAACAGAAGAGAATCCCAGTTCTGATGCAAGTTGTCTGGCAACTGAATTTGCCATGCTGCCTGCAGATCAATGGCATAGGAGCAAAATGCTTGCCGCTCGCTATGCGGCCTAACAAAGAAACCTGGATGAAAAACCCCACTGGCAGCTGAGGTTTGTGGCTTGGAAGGAGTCACATCTGTCTTGTCCCCCAGAAAGGACCAACTTGTAAGAAGACAGAAGTCTAAAGCAGTCAGTGGATGAATTGCTTTTAAGTGTCAAGACTGATTAAGGATTCCTGAAAGTTAAGTGAGGCTGGGTGCCATTCCCTCCAGCAACTACTTGTGTAAGTTTTCTCCCATTTGGTATAAAAACGAAAAGCTGGCATAAACTCCCTCAAAGTAGTGAAGAGTACATGGTATAAAGCCAAGTAGATGTTTACTACCTGTTGGGATCAGACTGACCATTGCAACAGTAATGAAGACAAGATAAACAAATCACTCAGTACTAACAATTAAAAAAATACCATTTGAGAACATAAAAAAACCACTAAAATTCATATTCTTAGGTCAACAGCCATATCCAATGTAATTATTTAATCCTTCTAAAATAAACAGGCACTAGCTCTTGATTAAAAATGAGATATAACAATAATCAACTGGTTTTGATAGGATTTCTAGCCCTAGCTTTGAAAGAAATTGTGAAGGACACGCACACAATTCATATATGCTCAACTTGAACCAAAATAGCTATAGAAAACTGACAGGGGTGGGGTAGGGCAAGCAAATAAGATTAGGAGTTCTCCTCATTAAATTAATGAAACAAAAGTAAATCTCCAACTACATTGCCAGGCAGAATAAATACTAGTAGGCTAGAACACGCCATCCCCAAAAATCACACAAACCGCAACACCTTCGTGTTGCATATTGTGTATTGCTACAGTATTTAATCATAACAACCGGGAATGCCTTCTGTACAGGTTAAATGAAATGCAAAGAACTCCTAATGTCTAAGTAAATGCTTATCTTTGTGTAAGAGCAGCAACTCTCCACAGAGTTGGTTTTTTTGCAGAGCTAAACACCATTTTATATACAACAGATTATAAAACAGAAAAAAAATCTAGATTTAACAGGAACTGGACTGGTCTGACCACCAATGCATCCAGGATGAAGAAATAAGGCATCCTATCATGAAATGGCTTCACATTGCTCACTACTATAGACATCTTAACAAAACAACCTTTTTGATACTAAGAAAGCTCAAGGAGTATGGAATAATTACTGGAGGTGACTTAGGAATTAAACTTATGTTTTTAGAAAAGGCACAGCAATGAAGAAGCTTTCAGGGTGGAATGCAGCTGATATGGGAGGAATCCATTCCACAGAAGTTCCCTAGTAACCTTAGATGTTGGCAATGCCAGGAGAACTTGGCTTACTGACTCTAGGAAGAGTTGTCCGGAGGGCAGAGCGGTGTGGATGCATCGCGGACAGGCTACCATGAACTGGTATGCTGCTTATTTGCCACCCTGGGCCAACAGTCCATCATACTTTTGACAAAATGCTGTCCTTTTGGTGAACTTTGCTCATTATAATGTCAATATAATATCAAAACACACCTCCATCCCAAAAGCTACCTGCCTCTAAGGTGCAACCATCCCTCACTGGGCATGTGCTTTGAGTTTTTCTACCTTCAAAAGTAAAATGAGGAAATCTTACACCAATCATAATAAAGGTATGTATGACTAGAGTTACTCACACTCCACCTGAAAGATGAAAAAAAAGTATAAAATGTGTGAAGAGAAAGAGGGTGTTAGGGAAGATACCATCATGTACCACTCTGACTCCTGGGACCAGTCGATGAGCTGCGCCTCTCTGCCCCCTCATTGAGACGCCTTTTGGGTAAGGTTTGAGCACTTGGTTATACCAAGTGTTTTCCCAGGGAAACTTAGAACCCTCTATATAGCTTCACTTTAAATCTCCAATGCATTAGAGTCGCTTCATATTTGCTTAACGCACTTGTAGCCTAGCAGTGTTACTCATTTTCTTAGTATTTGTTTGTGTCATGTAACCAGCAATTTTATCACTGGTAACCCAAAGAACCTGTGTATCCATTGCTTCAATAAATTGTACTATTCATTAATCTAGCCGTGATCGTTCTCATTGAATGCGATTGGCCTGGGCATCTGCCACATTAGCTACTAACAACAAATACTCTGTTGAGTGGTTACTTCTACAATCCTTAGAAAAGAAACCGTTGACCAAGTCTGAGGCTAAGACTGGACTTAGCCACACCTACACTACTCTCGGCGAAGGAGTTTAGAAAGCAAGGGGGTCCTGTCTGAACCTCATGACTCAACAGTAGGATCTCTCCCTAGCCACTCCTCAGGCTCCTACCATTAACGCAACAAAGAATGGCCCAGGTAAGGCTAGTCCATTGGGCAGAGTATCATTCTAAGATTGCCTTCTGCTGTAATTTTGTTCTTTACACCTAACAAATCTCAGGCAATGAGTACTCTGCTTCCGGTACACATTTTATCTAAGACTGTTTATACCAAGAGACAGATGGTACACCATTTCAAAATAAAGCTCATAATTTTAGGACTAGGGAAAAATCAGATAGTTCAGCAAAGGTAGTTCAACCTAGCTGTTCCTAATTACGCTTCCACTCAAAACACAAGTATCTGTAGGAAAACACTCCAAAGAAACTGACATGTCCACTTCCAGTGTAACTCTGCAGAAACCTACCTGGCTTGACTACAGGAAGAAATAGGACAGTGTTTTACCTGAGCTGCTTAGTCTTGATATCACTACTCTTTCCAGAAGATAGACAAGCTCATTTTAAATTAGCTCTGCTAGCCCCATGCAGTGCCACAATGCGATATGCACATGCACCACTCCAGTCCTGTGCTAATACATCTAACAGGCAAGCGTCTCCTGCCACACCACTCACCACACACCAAAATCCATCACACAGATTCTAGGCTGTTTTTCTGACCCCTCACCCTCCCAGTCTATGTCTTCATCTTCATAATGCAAATTTCTCAGAAGCTATTTTTTCCCCTCCCTATTAATATAATGATGCTGGTACTTCCTTGCCATGCAGCCTTCCCATTTATGGAAGGCTATCTGGAATACAGAGGTTATATCTGCATTAACAAGTACTGAGATGTGATAAAAGGAGGCGTGTAAAGCTGAACAGCTGGTGTTAAGGGCTGGGAACGTTCACTTTTTTAACTCCAGTTTGGGGGGGGGTTAATTTTGGTTTAACACTTAAATTTAGCTCCGATTTGATTCCATACACTAAATGCCCATTAGCAGCTGAAGCACTTCATCTGCTTCAGCTGCACGTGAAAATGATTCAGCCTGTGGGCTTCAAGACCGCTGTGTGATGCAAACCTAGGCACAGTAAGTGGAAAGAATGAATACTTGTTTCAAAAATGCACTCCAGATCTGAACAAAAACATTAACATAGATGCACTCTGAAACTATGAGAACTAAATCATGATTTAAAATCTTGATCTCTATTCCTTCTTTTACTATTAGAAATCCTTTGTCCCTTCAAGAAATAAAGCTATATTATCAGCTCCAGCATGACCTGAAAAAGGAAGAAGCTAAAAAATTTTAGAATTGTGACCTGTGAATAATCACACTTTGCAGAAATAATTAAGCCTTGAGAATTTCTGTGCGCGCTTTAAGCGGAATAAAAGAAACCCTACCAGCTTAAAACTATCTCCTTGGTTTAGAAAGCTGGCTGCACCATGACAATAACATGGTTTCAGAGCTTCCATGCTGATGTAAAATAGATCAAGACTGCAAGTCTCTATACATAAACTCATACCTTTCATGTAAATCTTATACAATATAAATATATTTTAAATAATTTACATATAAAATTATATAGAACTTAAAGTCTGAGACTTCTAGGTAGCTCAAATGCATTTGGCAGTGTGTCAACCACACAAAGTGCTTCTGTTTTAGTGGTGAAACTGAAGCATAGAGAGATAAGTGCTATCACCACTGAATGAAAAGCTTTAACGCTTTATTAGATTTCAAAAACCCACTAAAGACACAAGTAAACCAGAAAATGATGAAATAAGGATGCTATTAAATACAGAAGAAAAAATTTTTATCCAGTAGTATTTTCAAAAAGAGTAAAATAGATATGACGAGATTTAAGGATTTCAGAATCACGTAAAAACACATAGTGCAAGATTTACCTCCCACATACTTGCTACACTTCAAATTTAAGTTTCACCAAATCAGCTAACATTCCCTAACAAACAAGTGTCTATTGGGTGCTTAAAGGATGAAAACTGCTGAGCACACTATAAATAAATACCACACAACTGCAGAAGGCCCTTCCAGTTTAGAACCCAAATACATCCATCTCACCCTCATTTTTATCATCACCTAGCAAACCAGTTCAGGATTTGCAGGCAAACCAGTTCAGTAACACTGTACTGTTACGATATTATAGCTGCTTTTCTTAGATCCAAGCTAGATCTCTCATGGCTGCTAGCATTTAAAGACAAGAAAATGAGCAGAAAAAGTCTGTGAACAGAAATACTGGAACCAGAGTTCATTATGAGTCTGTGTTACACAGGCGACTGATCTTAAACACTGATATTGCAGAAAGCTCTGACTAAAGTTATTTCTGTAGCAAGGTAACATACAAATTCTCTCCCTTCTTCTGATTATTATCTAAGAACATACAAACTCACCATGAGTACACGCAGAGCTTCCTCCTCCTCCTTTTAGCTAGCTAGTTGTTGACTTTTCATAATTTAAGTTATTAATTATTTGTGATAAGTCTATCTCACTGGTGAAACAAGCTTGAAGTTTTGAACTCACTGTGAAGAGAGGTGAATCAGGCAGAGTAGTCATATGGTTCACTTTCAGAACATAGCAGGAATAAGAAGAGTTGGGTTTTACTTTTCACAACGTGTAATAGCACACAACAAGAATGAAGGAAACAGACATAACTGTGGCATTGGACTATCCGTGACTACCTTCGTTATACTCACATAGTAAGGCTCAGCTTCCCTTTCGGTTACTTCATCCTGATACAAAGTGAAACAGGTCGGTATTCGTCCAAACCACACATCTCGAAGTACATCTTTGTCATCTGTCATTCTTCCAATGGACAGTGAAGCACATGTAGATGGGGTTTGCTTCTTCAGCTACAACTGCAACCCCGTTCCCCCAGAAAGAAACAAGTCAGCTCGGCAGCAAACAAAACACATCTTGTTAAAGGTTCTGCCGTATCTACGCTCCCGCGAGCGCGGCCAGCGCTGTCACCGAGGCATAAACGGCTCCAGTTTGCACAGAGAACGGGACGAGCCAAGGCCTCCGCGTTAACACTTTCCCAAATACAGACACACGGCGGGCGACGTGCAAACGGGCATCTTCCAACCGAGCATCACGACCCAACCGCGGAGGCGAGGGGACCCCTCCCGTCACCGCCCTGCAGCCTGCCGCACCCCGCGCCCGACCGAGGCCCGGCTTTACCGGGGGAAACGGCCCGGGGCCGGGGGCACCCAGCTGGGCCGGCGGCGGACGAGCGGTGGGAGAAGGGCGGGCGGCGACAGGGCCGACCGAGGGAGCAGGTCTCTCGCCGGCGGGGCCGCGGGCCGGCCCGGGAGAGGAGAGTCACCGAGGCCCCAGGACGGGCCCGGCCTGGCCCGGCGGTGTCCCCCCCACTCCCTCCCCCAGGGGCATCGCTCCGCCGCACGGGGCCGAACCGAGGGACAGTGCTTCAGCGGCGGCCCCCAGCATGCTCTCCCCGGGCAACGGCAAGGCCGGGAGGCGGACCGCAGCGGCCCCGCCCCAGCCCCAGCCCCAGCCGGCCGGGGGCGAGCGGCGGAAGGCCCGGCCCGGGCAGCTCGGCGGAGGGGTGCGGGAGCAGAGAGGGTGGGGGTAGGGGGGGGGGTGGGAAGCAGCCATTACCTCGGTCGGTCGCCGCCCGCGGGGGGAGCGGCGCGCCAGGCAGGAACTGACCCGCCGCCCCACCCCCGCCCCGGCCTGGCTCCGCCCCTCTTTGGGCCCGCCCTCTTGGGCCCGCCCCCAGGCGCACGCGCAGTCCGCCGCACTGCTTCCGCCCGGCTCCGGGTGGGCCCGGCTCCTGGTGGGCCCGGCTCCGGCGCTGCACCGCCCCCAGCCGGCGCCGGAAGCCGGAAGCGGGGCCGGGGAGGAGGGGGCAGCCGGCGGGAGGGGCGTGGCGGGGTCTCCTGGCGGGAAGGGGGCTGGGGCGGGGCCGGGGCGGGGCCGGGGCCGGGGCCGGGGCCTCAGGGCGGCCTGTGGGCGGGGCCGGGGAATCTCAGCGTGGAAAGTGTTCGGTACTCGTGGGGGTAGACGCTCTCCTGAGGACTTCGAGCACAATGTAGCCGCTTAAGGTTGGGAGGGTCTGGAGAACAAGTATTGTGAGGAGTAGCTGAGGGAACTGGTGTTGTTTAACCTGGAGAAGAGGAGGCTGAGGGGAGACCTTATCGCTCTCTAAAACTACCTGAAAGGAGGTTGTAGCGAGGCGGGTGTTGGCCTCTTTTCTCAAGTTACTAGCGACAGTATGAGAGGAAATGGTCTCAAGCTGCATCAGGGGAGGTTTAGATTGGATATTATGAAGAATTTCTTTACTGGAGGAGTGGTCAGGCATTGGAACATGGTGCCCAGAGAGGTGGTGGAGTTGCCATCCCTGGAGGTGTTCAAAAAACATGTAGAAGTGGCACTTCAGGGCATGGTTTAAGAGGCATGGTGGTGTGGGGTTGATGGTTTGACTTGATCCTAGAGGTCTTTTCCAACCTTAATGATTCTATGATTCTATGATTAAGCTTTCTCTCCTCTCTCACACAATTGTTCTATTTTCCTGTTCTTTACATAGTAGATTTTATACACTGCAATCTTATACTGTGATCCCAGGAGGGTAAGGAGTATGTGCTGCCATCAGGGACATCTCTTACCTACCAAAGCATCATTCTGCATCAGTTTTTTGTCGTCCCAAGGGGTGCAAGTTCACAGTGAATTCCACCTCTGCGTTTTAAAGAACATCTCCTACAATTCTGTCACTCTGCAAATCCCCATTTCCCTGTCCTACAACGAAGGACAGCACTTCTCAGGTGGGAGGGAACTCGGTAATTCCAAGGAAGATACCTTTATCATAGTTTCCTTGCTAGTGTGTGTCACACACTAGCAGTTGTCGAAGCTGTGTTCTTCCGTGGCAAGGAGTTCAACCGTAGCAAATTTATTACAGCTGGTATCTTGGCACTTAACATCTTGAAAGAAAACTGATAAAATATGTTTTTACCTGATGGGTATGGCACACGCTACAATTTCAGTAGTGGGATGTTCCTGCTATACTGGCTTGTGGCCACCAGATGTCACACAGCGGCCGCTGCTGCTGAAGGTGTCTTAAGGAATCCAGGAACTATAGATATTACTGACTTTTTGTGGGTTTTACCCAAAGACTGGCATTTTAATGGATTTGTATGTTGCTGATTCAGCTGTATGGTTTGGGGAGTTTTAGGATTTTTTCAGCCATCTGAAAATTAGAGAAGTCTGAAGAGCTTGTTTTATTTTTCCCAGTTTAAATAACCTTGTCATGATCACCTCTTTTTGATAAAACATAATATTCTGAACACAAGCCCTATTATAAATTACTGGAAGAAAAACCTTTTTTTGTTAGTGCTCTAAAAGCAAAAAGTTTGTTGTGGCTCTTCGGTCATTCGGGATGTACACAGTGAAACCTTACCTATCTGCTCTCCAAGGGGTTTTGTAACACATTAATTAAAAAAAAACAGGTAAACTGGTGTAAACCTGGAGCAAACTTCATATTTGTCATGGTCTACTCCAAGGCATAGGGAAAGACATATGTATAAAGACACATGCTGTATTGCAAGGGGTTTAGGCTCTCAAGTGACCAGTTCCCTCATGCTGCTAAATGTAGGCAACTTACACTTGCCTTGGGTGCACATATTGGGCAGCACCTCTAAAGGGCATGCTAACGCAGAGATGACGGAAGAGGAGGGGTTCTGCCAGAAGGATTCCCTGAGCACTCCCAGCAGTTTAACTAGTATGGATGGTGTGGAAATCACTGCCTTGTGCACCTGGAATGGCAGAAACTTCTGGATGCAGGATACTTCCATAGAGACCTGAGCAGAAGTGATCCCACAATTACAAAGGCATCCAACCCACAAGCACTGGTCATCGCTACAGGCTTCTTCATGGATTTCTGCAAGGAACCCCCTTAATGCTGCTACAGGTCCTGTGAAACCAGTCTGATGAGGATGCATTGATTAGTGGAGCCGCTGTGAGGTGCCAGCACCACCGCAAAGAAAAAGAAGTAGTTTGCCCTGGTTACAAGACATACAACCTTTCAGAAAGCTTGACACACACGGATTTTCTTACAGGAAATCAAAGAGAACCACACTTTTATTCTTTGCCCTTTCCACCTACGAGTTCCTCAGAGTTCTTCCATAGGAAAGGGTTGTTTCAGTAGTGCTGAAGGGTTTGGCTGATCATTGTAGCAGTGTCACTAAAGATAATGCCAGCTTGCCTTGAGAAGAAAATGGCCCAGAAACGTCCACTGGCACAACTGCTCCCACTCATGTTTTTTCTCTCACAAGCAGGAAGGAGTCTGCCAGCACTATTAGCAATAATACTGATAGTGTTCGTAGTGAGGATATGACCCATTCTTGACACTGCCTGTTCTTAGCTCCTGAGGTCTTACTTAACCTCTGCTGCTACAGCTCTTGAAGCACACCACTTGTCAGCTAGACTGTGTAATCAGCATTCTGTTGATTACTAATGACAACTGCCAAACAGATTAAACATTTGCTTTTGCATTATTCTCTCATGTATAGTGTAAGAAACATAGGCACCTGACTCAGGCATATGGATTCCACTCCATAGGCTGAAAATTCAACACTGTCAAGTGCCCAAGTCTTTCGCTGGATCTAGACACAAGGTGCTAAGTAGAGAATAAAACGCAGTGAGTTATAAAGTGACATAACTTGCTATTTAGATTATCTTCCTATTTAAACATCCTAGAAAACTGCTTATGTAGTTGCCAGATGCAGATGCAGCAAGATAAATTTTAAAATCTGTGAGATTATAAAGACAATAGTTCTATAGGCAAATGAGGCTCTGCTACTGAGATTAACTTGGTTGTAGGTAAATACATGAGATATAATGTAACTAGTGAACAAATAAAGTACACCTGAAATGAATGCCAACTTTGCTGTTAATGTGACTATAAATAATGAATCTGAATCCAAACATTAAAAATACTTGCTAGGATGGAATGTCAAAACACATAGAATAAAACGAGGCATTACCACCTTTGGCATTTTGTTTTCCACATTGTTATCTAATGCTTCGAGCTGCATCATCGCTCGGCAGAATGGACCAGGCTGAATTGGAAGGGGAAGAGCTCAGCAAACATATTTCCAATTCCAAAGATCCTCCAGCAGTATTCCCCCGTTTCAAACATCGTCATCAGACAGCACACACTGAGTCATTGCCTCATGGCACCTGAATCAAAACACCTGTTAGTGAGTACATATGGAATGTGAAGATGCTTGTAAAGAGCAAGATTATAATTAAAGATGCATTAATTCTAACAGAAATAAGAGAAATGGAACAGATGGTTTACATATTTGTGGGCAGTTATGTTTTTGTGTAATGGTAGTGGAGATGAAGATTTGTAAACAGAATCACTGTATAATTTAGGTTGGAAGGGACTTTTGGAGTCCTTTCCTGACCTCTAGGCCAACACCCCTTCTCAAAGCAGGAGTAGCTACAAGGTTAGATCATGTTGGTGAAGGCAAATAATGCCAGTGTTTGGTTGTTGAAAAGTTACCTGAAACAAAATGTGGAAAAGTATTTCCCTGCATATTTTTCTATAACCATGATACTGATATTCATTGCTTTGATCACATGGAATTAATTTAATGCTGCTTTCATAGAAAGGCCTTTTTTTTTTATGGCACCTACATAGACACAAAGTAAGGATCATTCATATATTTGACAAAGAAACCTGGCAGGTGGGCAAAAATTTCCTTTTATTCAGGCCTCGCTCCTCTTTGTGTAAAATCCTTACTCCATTAAATCCATGGAAAAATACACAAAGATATGTGAAACTTAACTTATTCCAGTGTTGCTTTATTAGGAACTGTTCAGCAATCACTACTGATGTTTTCCCTTCATTTCCCTAACAGTTTTCAATAGAAAGCAAAACCTATTTTGTTTTAATTTTTTAGCTATTGTTTTTTGAAGTATGCAAACAAAACCAGATTGTGAGAATCATTAATGTACACCTTTTAACATGCAACAGTGAGTAAGAGTCAAATGAAGCTCATAATGCTGCTATTTATATCTAGCTAAATAGTTCATTGTTGCCTACTCCCAGTGAAGAATTAATTTGATTAATTACATGAGAAGCTGATTCATGCATTTGAGACCTGTCTGGAAATATTACAAGATACAAATACCACGTCTGATGGCACTTAATGTTTTCCAGACACAATTTTAATGTATATGTTTGTGGAAGCAAAAAAAAATCTCTCTTACCTGGATATACTTCTCCTTTCATGCCCTCTTCATCTACTAATACTTACCTTCTATAACAGGTGAATAGGTTTGGAAATATTTTAGACTGTTTATAAACTCTTTCTCGTATAAATAACAGAAGTGTGCTGACAGCTGTCCTAGATTTCCCTCACAGTAGTTAACTCTGTTTTACTTTGCTGAGTTTCTATTTTAATTTTAACTTAAAATTCCTAGTCATATTTCAGACTATCAGAATAACCTTCTATTGCTAAAACAAGTGACTGGACATTAGGAACTCCTAGTTCCTAGTTGCTTATTATTTATGTTGAACAAAATTTCTTCTTTGCTACTTTTTCGTAGTCCCATTAAGACATCTTCATCTTAGTAAGGAGGGAGGGAAATGCCATCTTAAAAAACTTCACAATATGTATGTATGGAGACTTCTTATGAACATAAATCAGATCATAAGCTTTCTTTTCAATATATTAACAGTGCCAACAGCCATTTGTTCACTTAGCTAGATTTTTACCCCTCTGCATGTTAACTAAGTAATACTTATTCTGTCAAGTATTGTCACTTATCAAAGAGGAGTGCCTGTCAGTAGGATGATGATTCCCAAAGATTCCCATTTTTTCTGTTGAGAATACTGAAAGAAAGGTTAATGGCTTTGTCAATACTATCTCAGTATGTGACAGGATTGGCTTCATCTATGTTTGATATATAAATTTAGCTGTTTATGACCGAGGATCACCACTAACTTAGTGACGAACCACAGCATGGCCAGGAAGTGAAACAAAAAATATAAGGAGGATACTATAATAATCCTGTGCTGTTTGGCTCTTGGAACAGCCTTTAGGTTTGTTTTTACACAAGAAGACATCTCACCCTTGATCTGAAAGGAAACCTCCTGTTAACAGTGTCGGGATGTCAGCTTCTGAGACAAGGGCAGTCCAGTCCTCAGTACAAGAAGATGCTAAGCTCCCATGTGGCACCCAGTACTCAGGAACTCCCAGAACTGAAACTAGCACTAACTGCTCTTTATCAACAAGTAATCTTTTATACTTTGGTAAGAATTCTTGCTGTACAGCTTTGTATTAAAATCCTTTCAATAAGGATTGAATTCCTTTTCTGTGTTACATTGCATAATTTCAAGCTTCTGAGATAGACACAGTCATCCACAGATACTCATTACAAGCTAGTCTATTGGCTAGCTTATGAAACCTGACATACTATTGCAATAAAGGATCAAATATCATAGGAGTTCATGGATAACACAGTGCTAAGTGTGGCATAGGTACAACAAGCCAGATTCCCTGCCCGTACAGGTCACCGTGGCTTCAGAAAAGTAATTTTCCATAATCCATAAACCTCTGTGTCTGTTACATCTGACCTAGACCATGGTTTCTTTCTCAGCTTTCTGAACGAGATACTTCTGATTTGTAGTAAAATAGAAGTTTTCTCTATTCCAGTCAAAATTGTTTTTGTGGTAGTACTAGATGATCTTCAGCAGTTTTACTCAGGGAAAGAATTTTCCCCAGTGGTTCCAAATTCACTTTGATAATTTTGTAGTAATAAAGTCTTGATAACGCCAGTTCTGAAGCTCTGATGTATCTTTGTTTCTTCATTAATGAAGTGTGTTGAGGAGGTTTAAATTTACAAAGACTTTTTAGTGAATTAAAAATCATATTGAATGCGAGTTCTTAATTTTTTTCTCTTTGTTGCATGTGTACAACGTTTGTTACATGAGCTAGTTGTTAAATCACTGATTTCTCTGGAAAAAAAGTAAGCATACAATGCATATAAAATAGGAGGGTGGATGTTAGCATTGATAGGGAAAAAGTAAAAATCCTGAAGTCTATCTGATTCCATAAGAAGTGACCTCACCAGTGCTGAGTAGGGGGGAAACAATCAATTCCCTTGACTCACTGGCCACACTGTGTCTAATGTAGCCCAATATATGCTTGGCCTTCGCTGCTGCACGGGCATTTGCATTTGCCTCTGCTGAACTCCATGATTTTTCCACTGGCTTGTTCCACACATTTGCTGGGATCCCTGTGGATGGCAGCTCAGCCCTCCAGCATAACAACCACTCCCCCGCAGCCCTAGTTTGTATCATCCAAAAACACAACAAATGTGTGTTCCAGCTCATTGCCCAGGTCAACCATAACAATATTAAATGGCACTGGCCCTAGTAATGATGCTGTAGGAACGCCACCAGTAACCAGCTTCCGGTTACACCTTTGTGGTGAGTTGACCCTGGCAGGATACCAGATGCCCACCAAAGCTGCTCTATCACTCCCTTCCTCAGATGGACAGGGGAGAGAAAATATAACAAAAGGCTCATGGGTTGAGATAAGGACAGGGAGAGATCATTCACTAATTACCACCATAAGCAAAGCAGACTCGACTTGAGGAAAATTAATTTAACTTAGTGCCAATCAAAAACAGAGTAGGATAATGAGAAATAAAAAATAAAACTTAAAACACCTTTGCTCTACCCCTCCCTTCTTCCCGGGCTTAACTTTACTTCTGATTTCTCTAATTCCTCCCCCTGAGCAGCGCTAGGGGACAGGGAATGGGGGTTGTCGTCAGTTCATCACACATTGTCTCTGCCACTCCTCCCTCCTCAGGGGTGGACTCCTCACACTCTTCCCCTGCTCCAGCATGGGGTGCTTCCCATGGGAGACAGTTCCTGATGAACTTCTCCAATGTGAGTCCTTCCCATGGGCTGCAGTTCTTCACAAACTGCTCCAGCGTGGGTCCTTTCCATGAGGTTCAGTCCTTCTGGAACAGACTGCTCCAGTGTGGGTCCCCCATGGGGTCACAAGCCCTGCCAGCAAATATGCTCTAGGGTGGGCTCCCCTCCATGGGTCTTCAGGCCCTGCCAGGAGCCCTGCTCCAGCACAGGCTTCCCATGGGGTCACAGCTTCCTTCAGGCATCCATGTGCTCCAGTGTGGGATCTTACATGGGCTGCAGGTGGATATCTGCTCCACCATTGACCTCCATGGGCTGCAGGGGGACAGCCTGCCTCACCATGGTCTTCACCACAAGCTGCAGGGGAATCTCTGCTCTGGTGCCTGGAGCACCTCCTCTCCCTCCTTCTTCACTGACCTGGGTGTCTGCAGGGTTGTTCCTCTCACATATTCTCACTGCTCTCTTCTGACTGCTGCTAGTGTTGCACAGGGGTTTTTTTGCCCTTCTTAAATATGTTATTACAGAAGTGCTACCACCGTTGCTGATGAGCTCAGCCTTGGCCAGTGGCAGGTCCATGTTGGAGCTGGCTGACACTGGCTCTCTTGGACATGTAGAAGATTCTAGCAGCTTCTTCTAGCTACCCCTGTGGCTGCCCCGCTACCAAAACCTTGCCACGCAAACCCAATACAACCTTGAACCATTAACCACTACTCTAAGCCCAGCAGTCCAGCCAGTTTTTCACCCACCTTGCAGTCTACTCATCCAGTTCACATCTCCTCAGTTTAGCTACCAGTATACTGTGAAAGACTGTGTTGATAGTCTTACTTCAGATAAGCTACATCTGTAACTCTCCTTTCATCCACAGAGCCAGCTATTTCATCATAGAAGGCAATCAGGTTGGTCATGGATGATTTAACCTCGATAAATCTCTCCTGGCTGATTCTAGTCATCCTTTTTTCTGTCATGTGCCTGAAATGGGAAGGACTTGTTCCTTAGTTTTCCTAGGAGCTGACCAGGTTGTAGGTCTTCCTTCTTGGCTTTTTTAAAATATTGATGTAACATTTGCCTTTTACCAGCAACTGGGGAGTTCCCCTAGTTGCCACAGCCTTTCAAAGATGATAAAGAGGAGCCTCACAAAGACATCAGCCATCTCAGCTTCCGTGGATGCATCTCACCTGGTCCCACATCCAGAATTACTTAAATTCTCCCTAACTTAATCCTCCTGTACAGTGGGTAGTACCTCATTCCCGCCCCCCCAGTTTGCTACTAGGCACACAGACCTGGCCTTGACAGTAAAAAACAAGGCAAAGAGGGCATTAAGTACGACAGCCTTTTCTATGTAGTTTTTCACTAGGTCTTTTTTAGCTTGCCTGCTCTATTTAGCAGTAAGCTTATATTTTCCTTCACCTTTCTTTCAAGGCTGCTTACCTGTAGAAGCCCTTCTTGTTGCCCTCTGCTTTCCTTGGTGGTTTCAACCCCAGCCATGTGTGGCTTCCCTAACTTGACTCTTGCATGCCTGGGTGATGCTGCTAGATTCCCTGTTAGCCTGTCCCTGCTTCCACTTCCTGCATACTTCCTTTCGGTGTCTGAGCTCAGCTAGAAATTCCCTCTTCAGCCAACCTGGCCTCCTGCCATATCTGCCCAACTTCTTGTGCAATCATGCTGGGCCGTTCTTATGCTTCAAGGAGATTTTATTTGAAGATCAGCTCCAATGCGACCACCTTCTTCCCAGAAATCCCAGGGATTCCTGCCTACCCACTCCCTGACCAAGCTGAAGTTCACCCTCCTGAAGTCCAGGTCTTTACTCTGCTATGTACCTTCCTCACTTCCTTTAGCATCTTAAATTCAACCTGTTTCTCCATTTATTTTTAAGCTTTGATCTCCATACTCTGACAAACCTGCTTAAAAGCCTTTCTCAATAGATTAGCAAGACTGGTGGGAAGGATGCTGTTGCTTCTTTCTCACATTGGTGCCATGACTCCCCACCAGCCCTTGCTCCCGGAAGACAGTCCATGGGCATAGAAGCCAAAGGCCCTGCCTGTGGCACCAGCCACATCTGGCTTTTATCTGCAAGATACATCCTCTCCTACTGAGCCCATTTCCTTGACTGGTAGGATCAAAAAGGAACACCATCTTGGCCCCTTTTACCTCAGCTTAGAGCACAGCAGTCATCTTTGATCCACTCGAGGTCTCTTTTGGCAGCAACATTTGTGGCCAGATGGGTAAGCAGAAATAGACAGTAAGAGTACAAAGGCAGTAATAGATAGTAATTGTACTTCATCCTTACAGTGCTGGTTCCAGCCAGTTTGGGATTTTTGTTGGACAGCCCTGGAATTTCCCATTAACCCCTCTAATTTTAGCTACCCTGCAAAACTTTCTATCCCACGTAAATTTTAGTGTCTTGCTACATGTCGTAGCTCATCAATAAATATTTTAAATAAGAACAATCTTATTTGAGATGTTTAAGGAAGTCCATTGCTTGTTTCATCTTGTATTGATTACTCTTACGCTTTCTGTTGGTCTATGACAGCTGTTTTTCCTCTCAACCCATAAGTATATAGTTTCCTGGATAAGTATTGGTAAGGGCATGGTTATAAAGACAACAAATTTCAGCTTACTCATTCTCCTTCATCTACTTTTTTGTAGACCAGCTAGTAGATAACTCTCTAATTATTGTTTATTGACAGTAGAAATTCACTGACCTGCATTTTCACAGTCACTCTCTTTGCTCGTTTTAAATATTACATCGTTATTCTCTGTGATCGTAACTGATTATCATGGGAAAAGCAAATGCTGACGAACAGCTCTGCTGCTTCATGCTTCTACTCCCTGGGACTTCCGATAACTGGTTTGCTTCATCAGGCTGTTTCAACACCTCCTCTTCTGGATAACTTTTCATGGGACAGTGCAAGGTTTAGATTCGTCTGAGAAGAGGACAGAGCTGATGGCTGCACAGAGAGGTGCTGGCTGATGGATTTCACAGGGTCTTCACGCACATGAAAGGGCTTTGTAATATACAGAAGACAGGAAGAAGTGACTGGTAAACATAACTATGAACAGTTTCAGTTGCCCAGTAATGCTCCTGTATTATCTGCAGATATATAGGAACAGTTACGCTTTTAATTACATCTGGTCAGCTTAACATTTAATTGCAGTTTCTTTAGCACCTAACCAGGTTACAGAAGACTGGATAGCTCTTGGATTTGTCACAGAACACTCATATCCCATAGCAATTTAACCAGCTGTGCTTACGCTTCAGTCTTTAGCATATTAGTTTTAGACTGTAAATTGCTGAAAACAGAGACCTGCCTTCCTGCATGTGCGTACATTTCCCAGCTCATCTGTTAGTCAGTATAAATAATAACAAACAACCAATATTTATTTATTTAATTTCCAGGGCTACTGATTAACTAATATACTTGGAATCTCTGTAAAATAATTAATTCTAAATTTTGTGGTAGTTTCTGCCTTCCTTCTAAAAACTAAAAGAGAAGGATCCCATCCTAACTTAAGCCATGCTGGCTGATGGATTTCTATGAGAATATGATGAAAATACAATAGAATAGCATTGCTGATTCAGGCAAACTTAAATTAAAAATTATTTTCTAAGGTGACAGGTTTCCAAATTAATTTCAACCTGCACCTGCAGAATAATTGAAATTTAGGTCAGGATACAAAATAAGAACAGGAGACATAGCTTAGCTTTTGGGCAACCATAAAACTGTGCACGCTAACTAGCAGAAAACTGGAAAGCAAGTGAAACAAAGCCATAAAATATTAACTTGGAAATATACACATTTCAGCAAAGCTATACCTACTCAGGAAGACATAAACACATCTTGATATTAAGCAGTAAATTAACAGTTTGCCAGTATTATATTCCTAATGCCTCATTATGATGTTAATTTTGGTATTTGTTAATTGAATTGATTTGTAGTCTTATTACTATATCTTTAAATTGTGACTACAGGAGAACAGAGTGCTAGAATTAGCATACTGGTTTTTTTAAAATCAAACTCTAGAGGAGCCTGGAGCCCCCGATGCACAGAGCGGCACGGTGCTGCCAATCAATGGCATCCTGCCCTCATGAGAAGCAGCACCTCCCACTCAGTTTCTATCAGTCTACACAATCACCAAGATGGGAAAGAAAAAGAAAACTTGCTACAGTGTGGAATGTTTTCTCTTCTGAGTAGCATCCACAGCATTTGTTTCAGTCTAGTTTTAGAGTCAGTTTTCTCATAACTATTATCTTCCACTGTTACAGTTTCAGGAAGGAAAAAACTACTTATTGAAAAACATCAGATACCAAACAAATGCCACAGTGAACCAACGTTACTGTTAAAGGAGCTAATATGAAAAACACAGCATACATAGAGTGTTCTGCAGATTTTAGGCACAGAATCTTTATGCAAACTCTTTTTGCCAACTGGCAGATCCAAAGAATGAAAGCTTTGAAGAAACTATGAGACAAAAAATGTACAGAGGAAGCATCCATCTTTTACAAGGGGGCAGAAGAAGGCAATACTTAGATAATCAGAGCAAAACTGAAGTGGGTTGTAGGTGTTGTCTTGGCTTTGTACTGACACTGCACTTCAATGAAAGGCAGTTATCATTAAGAGAAAAGAAACATCGGATTGCAATTAACAGAATGAGAAATGCACTTAGCAGGTAACAAGGAAGCCCCAAAATAAATGTTTTCTGTGGGACAGATGTTTTTTTTCTGTGAACTGATTGGAGAAGGAATGAAAACTACTACCAAGGTTGTATTAGCAAGAATAAAAGTGATACCCTACACTGGGAACTCCTGAACATTTCGTAACTGAAATCTATTTGGCTATCTGCCTGGAATCATGGGCTGTACCTAGTTGGCATTAAAATCAAACAGAGCACTCTCACTGTTAGCACCATGATGGGAGTATTTTGTGGAGGTAGTAACTAAGGCAGAAGTGGTTCACTTCCACATTAAAAAAAATAGGATGGCTGTGCATAGCACTGTAAAACTCCACGTTATATTTAAAGATCACATGCTACACCTTGGCCGTGTTGCGGGACACTTTTAATGGGTAAGCGCTGAAGTTACACAACCCCATGAACTATATACATGAGTTATTTTGTTTCCTTCCCTTGAACTGTGGGATTCTAATCCAAAAGCCTCTTCAAAGGCCCAAACATGGGTTGCAGGACTCTTCTTTGAGTAGCTGACAGGAGGTGTGTGGGTATCAGGGGGATCTATATAACACCTTCCATCTGTGTAAATAAACATACGACTCAAAGGCTCAGAGAAATTGTTTGCGTTTTACAGCAAGAATAAGAAACCATGCTAATACTGAACTGAATAATTTAACATGCTAATTTTCCATTACAAATTCTATCCACTCCGATCTACTGTGGACCACTCCATTTCAGTGATTCCATGATTCTGTGATTCTATCAAGAGGTTTGGCAGAACTATCCATGAATAACCAGATTACAAATTAAACCAAAGGTACCAGAAGGATGAAGGTGAAAATCTTGACCCTGACAAGGGTCACATGCATTTTTGCCTTGATCTGATCAAGAACTAATACCTAAGAGACAGTCATTGCATGCTTTCAACAGAGGCTCACAGATGGAGTTAAATGCCAAAGATCCCAAATTGGACCATGATGGGAAGAAGACACCTCGAAATGAGACCAAAAGCATCCCAACACACAAAGCTAAAGTACTGCCTGAAGTAATCATGCAGTGTGTACAAGTAAGAAGAAATTTAGAGTGTGAGGTTATGTAAATTCATCCCCACTCCAAAATGTCCCTCAGAACCTGAGGTGCCTCCATCTACTTCAGCTTCAGCACCTGCATGCTCACCTGTGTGTCTCCGCAGGCAATCCAGCCATATGGCCGCCAGATGGACCAGGGCAAGCCATGGCAACTGGCACATCAATAACGTTGGCTAAGCAAAGATTGCCCTTTGAGGCTGAATTGATGTTTTGCCCCACCTGCTAGTTACATAAGGCAATCCCACAAATTCTTCTTGGCTTCCAAATTTACTTCTTGGTTGAAGCTGAAATCCCTGTCTCTTCCTTCCAGATTCCTTAGTCCTAGTCTCATTCGATCTCTGCTTGCTATTTTTGCAAAGTCCTTCCCTGTGACAGGGACTTGCTGACCTTTATGGGGTTTGTCCTGCTATTTGTTTTAAGGGTCGTTTGGCTTCCCTGGCTTCCTACCTATTGCTGCGGCTGCAATTCTGGCCGCGATGTTCCTGAGTAATTTAGTTCATAGCCTTGGCTTTCCCTGGTCATAATATTGAGTTGTATTTTCCATTTTGGTTCCAGGCTGTCTTTAACCACCAGGAATGATCACCCACATCCCGCCAGGTCTGCTAATTTACTGAGGACATGTGGTTTTTTTTCAAGGCAGGGAGTGGGACTTGCTCCTTCTCTTTTCAGGTGTAGCCAGCGAACTTCTAGTTTTGTTGGGCCAGAAAGAAAACATTAGTGGTGATATGACTGTGAGGTAGAATGTCTCCTTGTAAGTATATTCCTGAATTAAGGCTACCATTTCCATCACTATTTCTACATCACACCTTGAACCCTTGGGAAAAAATGGAAGCCAGTACAGCATTTCGTACAGAGCCTGCTATTACTGTGTGTGTTAAAGAAGACCCAAATAGGCCAACCGCAGGGAGTCCCAGCAGAGATTTAGGCCAAACAATACCTTGTTTTTAGCTTCTTGTTAGACTTAGGCAAGAAGCAGGCACCCAACACTCAGTCCTGTGAAGACTGAGGCAGTTCTGGTCATGTGGAGAGGTGAATCCCTACATACCTTGGGCACTTTCAAGACAAACAGGGAGGCACCTCTGGAATTTAGGTGCCCGTAGGGTTAGGTGTCAAATGAATGTGGGATTTCAGGACCATGGTTTGGATCTTACGTGGTTTATGTGGGACACGGAAGATTTTGGCCCCTGCGTACTCTACTGCTCTTTTATGGCCAGCTCTAAAGTGTAGGAATCCAAACTGCTCTTCCTATGTTCTGACAGTGAATTACCTAAATCTCAAATGTTCATGTGCATGTACTGTTTCTGGAGGAAATTTCAAACCTCTTTTGTATTGGAAAAGAAGCCAAAATATTTGGTGACAAAGCTGATGATAGCCCATCCCTATTTTTCTATAATTTGCTTACAGGCTATGTTTTTTCACGTATATTGTGCCATATGTTGGAACAGTTTTATATTAGAACAGTGTTTCTGTTTTGAAACAATAAAAAGGGAGGATCAAAGATTTGAATAAATAGGGTTATCTCAACTTGTGTGTTATTAGTTTCTGTAACAGCTTCACAGATTTTGAGTCTATATTTGTCTGATTTTCATCATAATTCCAAAATTAGCATGTTTCTAGGTTTTTTTTTTAAAATCTCAGACAGTGTGCAGTTAAGCTAGGTGGATAGTGAATATGATATTGAATATACAAATATATGAATGAATATATGGTATCATGTATGAATATGACATCTAGTCTAATCTAGATACCCAATCATCTTCTTTTTCACCATGTTGGAATGAAACCGAACAGGAGAAGGATAATTTGTTGCATAATATCTTTCTATGATATGAATTACTATAAACTGTTGCAAAACTGTGTTGGTTCAGATAAAAGCTAGACTGACTTGTTCTGTTGCATGTGTCAGGGCTGCTGACGTAAACACGACCATCTTTTAAAGTTTCCTAAATGTCTGGCTAATTCTAATGAATTTCTATCTTAACTAATGGCCTTAAAAACGCCTTTCCTGAAAGAAGACATCCAAATCTTCTAAATAAGCCTAAGAACAAGTATTGCTACAAGTACTGAGGCTCCACAGATCTGTTTGGATCGCAATCACGTGTTGTTCTGATACTGCCACATTTAACACCCAGAGTTCAATTTTGGCCAATGTTTGAACAAGTATTATGAACCAAATACCCTTCACCTACTTTCGTATATTGTAGTATGTGTTAGCATCAAAGCACAAATGCTGCATACCTCAAAGCTCATGTTGCATGTTAATTTCTTACATGTATCACTCCAGAGAGGTACTTAACTCTGCACATTTTCTAGGTACTCTATGCTGCTAATGCTGATCCAGACCCTGCCAAGATAATCTAAAAGGATTTGAGAATATGCACGCCTTGCACTTTTCTCTGTTTTGTGATTTAAACTGTATGTTTTCAGGCCATACATGTCTTTTTTTGGTGTGGAATGAAGCAGCGCAGGTCTGCTGAACATACCCTTGGCCATCTGGCCTGCCAAAAACTGCAGGTACCTAGTGGGTACAGTGGCAGAGAGAGGAGACACTGGGACTGTAAGTGGCCCACACTCTCTTCCTCCCCAGTGCTGTTTAGCTGAAGCGGCTCACCAACACCGATTTATTCACCTTTGCTCCAGCACAACAGAATCCCAATTATAACTGAGACCTAAATGGAAATGTGGTACACGTACATACTTAGTAATATATTAATCTGGCTTCTTCAATGGTGAATGTCATAAAATACCACGGTTATGCCAGTTGTGGATCTCTAGTCAAGGAAATAGAAAGGAATAATCTTAGGCTAAAATAAGAAAAGAGGTATAACTATTTGGTTCTTTACAGTGTACAGTCAGTGTCTAAAAATCCTACCAGATGTAGGAAACAGGACCCCCTGCTTTGTTCCTAGCCATCCATCAAAGACAGCATGCTACCTGTCATCAGGTCTCCTGTCTCTGTCCTTGGAGATACTCAAAACTCAACTGGACATGGTCCTGAGTAACCTGCTCTTGCTGACCCTGCCTCAGCTAGATAACCTTCAGAGGTCCCTCCCCACCTCAAGTATTCTGCGATTCTATGATTTCCATGCTTATATAAATTGCTTTACCAAAACAGACATTTTTTTCTTGGTCCCTTATGCATTTCCTGAGAGTACAACCATCTGTCTTTCCAGTTCTGCCCGATTTCGTCATGACATGAATTTAATTTGGGGAAAAATCACTTTCTTCATAGGTTAGTCTGTTTAGTTAATCGCTAGCCAAGTAAATTACACACCACTCAGGAAAACAACTGAATTTGCCCCCCAAACAGGTGTACATACTGCTTTGGGTAAAACAGTAGTGTAGGTAGGGCTGAGCTGCTGTCACGGTTTAACCCCAGTCAGCCAGCAACCACCACACAGCCACTTGCTCACTCGCCACCCTGCCTGTGGTGGGATAGGGAGCGAATCGGAAGGGTAAAAGTGAGAAAACTCATGGGTTGAGGTAAAGACAGATTAATAGGTAAAGCAAAAGCCGCACACACAAGCAAAGCAAAACAAGGAATTCATTTACTCCTTCCCATGGGCAGGCAGGTGTTCAGCCGTCTCCAGGAAAGCAGGGCTCCATCATGCATAATGGTTACTTGGGAAGACAAACACCATCACTCTGAATGTCCCCTCCTTCCCTCTTCTTCCCACAGCTTTATATACTGAGGATGTTGTCATACGGTGTGGGATATCCCTTTGGTCAGCTGTCCCAGCCACGTCCCCTCCCAGCTTCTTGTGCACCCCCAGCCTGCAGCTGGTGGGGTGAGAGGCAGAAAATCTTGACTCTGTGTAAGCCCTGCTCAGCAATAACTAAAACATCCCTATATTATCAACACTGTTTTCAGCACAAATCCAAAACACAGCCCCATACTAGCTACTATGGAGAAAATTAACCCTATCCCAGCCAAAACCAGCACAGCTGCTCAACCAAACCCCTTCTGCATTTTGTCTCCCTCTGCCTTGCTCACATACTTGTCCTCCCGCCATAAAACCCCCAGCATTAATTAATTTATGTCCACATCAGTTATTGGCAGATTATGACCACTTCATAACAGTGAATTTAAAGTTTTTCCAGCATACAGACTTCCAACATTTTTATTATCTCATGTTAGCATTTTTAGCAATTATAACCTCCATGTTCCACCAGTAACAAGCAAAATCAGAACAAAGAAAACACCCTACAAGCTCCTTATACCAGACCCATGCTTGTTAGCTCTAATTTAGGACCGATGGTATAAATCTCCCACGGAAAGCTGGAGAAGACCTCAGGGTCATTTCGGAGAAGATTCCTAAGAGCACCGCGGGACACACGGGACCACCGCGTCGCAGTAGGGGCTGGTCACGACACGTCCTGACACGACCCTCGCCGTTGCAAGCCTGCAGAGGTGCATGCCCAGCCTGGCCCTTCCCGCGGGAACGGCTCCGTCTCTTCCCGCGACATCCCTTGCTCGGCCCGCCTCGGCGGAATAACGAACCGGCGGGACGGTTACGGCCAATTTATTCCCAGGGAGAGGGATAAGCGGCTAATTAATTAATGTCGCGGGCACCGGGATAAAAAGCAGCGCTGCAGGGGTTGGGGCGTGCTGCCTCCCGAGGAGCCCCCTCGGCTGCCCGGGAGGTCGGCGCCGGCGGGCCGGGACGCGGGGCCCCGGGGCGGTGCGGGGAGCCTTTCCCCGCGCCTTGCACAAGTGTCCGGGGCGCGGGGCACACCTGAGGGTTAGCAGAAAACAACAACAACAAGATAATGGCCCCTAATGCGCACCCTGGGCACGGATCACACGCCGGCCGCTCCCTTCCTGTGCGACCGGCGGGGAGCCTGCCGCGGCGCGGCTGCCTCGGCGGGGAGGGACCGACGCGGCCGGCGGTGGGCAGGGAGGGAGGGAGGGAGGGAATCGCCTTATTAAACGCATACACCGCTGCGAGCGCGTGCCACCGCCGCCCCGTCCATGCCCGCGGAGAGCCCGAAGCCGCAGGGAGCGCCGCGCTGCGAGCATCTGCCGCCGGCCGCGCCGCGCTCCCCGCGCTGCCGCTCCTGCCCCGGCTGCCACCGGCGGGAGGGCCCGCCCGCCGCCCACAGCCCCGCCGCCCGCCGCGGCGGCACGGAGCCCGGCATGGCGCGGCGCGGCCGCTTCCAGCGCTTCTTCGGCCGCAGCGAGTCGGAGGACTCGGAGCCCGAGGGGGCGGCCGCCGCCCCCCCGCAGTGCCGCTGCGCCTCCGCCGCCGCCGGGCCCAAGCGGCGCCCCGCGTTCCCCCACTGGCGCCCGAAGAGGAAGGAGCAGCACCCCCGGGGGGGCAGCGGTGCCGCTCCCGCCTGGGCCCCTCCGCCCGCCTCGCCCCTCGGCTCCCCGGCACCCCGGTAAGCGCGGCCCCGCGGGGGGCGGGAGGGAGGCGACGGTGTCCGGTGGGAGCGGCGGTGCCTGTGGCCGGCGGGCTGGGCACGGCTGGAGGCCAGGGTTTTTTCGCCTCCCGAGGAGGGGAGCGGGTGCCTCGCAGCCGCCCTCACGTCCAGGCTTTGCCTCAGCCTTCCGGCGGAGCGGCGCCTAAGCGGTGTTGACAAACACCAGCGCCGGTGTGAATAAGTAACAGTCACCCGGTGCCCGAAGCAGGGGGAGGCTTCCTGCCCCAAAACAGCCTCCTAAAGCAGGGCTGGCGTGTGTGAATAGCTTTTGCTCTTGCTATAGCTTGCTCTGTGCTCGCTCTTCCCGGACGTAGTGAAGGAGGGAGAGAGGGGAGAAGGGCTTGAGGCCGCTTTGCTACAGCGCTCCCCGTAGCTGTTGGTCCCCAGTGTGGTTCGAAGTGTCCCATGAGTAATGACCATCTAATGCGCGCTGGCTTCTAAGTTCCTGAGGACACAGGCATTCCCCGGGGGCTGTTGAGAGCCTGTGGCCGCGGCATGGGGAAGCTCAGTGAGACTGTGGGGTTGCGGAGCAGCAGAGCCTTTCGACGTGAAGGTAATTCACAGCAGGGTATGATGAACTCGGGGTCACATCAGGAATCGGTTTGGTTAATAGTGCTCAGGTTTGAACAGCAAGACCCAGGCAACAAGAAGATGTCAGTGCTACCTGGACTTAAAAATAGAGCTGTAAGTTGTTGGTCTTTGAGGTGCTTTGTTCAGACTGAGAAACCTGTAAGTTACAGGAGTGGTTCTGTGTTTTTATATATATAAATATAAAGTTATATATAACTTCATATATATATAAAAGTTATACAGAAAATGCTAGTACTTGCCTAAGGATAGACATCATGTAGATGTGCAGGCTTGACTAACTGTAGTCTAGTGATGCGTGCATTTGGTATTGAAATGTTTTACTGAAAACTTTAAACACCAACATCTTTCATAAAAGAGAAAAAAAGTAAGCTTATGTTTACATATGTGTAGGGAAAAAAAAATTAAGTCTGCTGTTCCGAACTTTTAAGCTAGGAAATGATGTATTTCACAGTCCTGTTGAGTGGCCAAGCTCAGGGTGATGCTGCAGGTGAGCTAAACCAGGAGCAGACCCTCTTCTGCCTTCCAGAAGCCAGATAAAACAGAAGGGGATCATAGTGTAGCTCAGGTCGGTAGGGAGCCCCAAGCATGGTCGGCTCTGAGTTCAGACCCCGGTTGCTCAGGACTGTGGTTGAATTTTAAAATCTTCCAAGAACTGAGAGCGCACAACTTCTGTGGGCAAGCTGCGGCACTGCTTGTATGTGAGGAGGTTTCTCCTGGTGCAAGGTTGGAGAATTACTTCTTTCAATATGTGGCCTCTTCTCTTCCTGCCGTGTACCACTGAAGAGCCTCTTGGCTCTTCTTGGTGACCCTCACGTGCATATTGGCAGGCAGGTGCTGGGTCCCCTCCGAGATCACCTCCTCCTGGGGCTGAACCTGCCTCGCTCCCCCAGTCTCTCCTCTCAGGGCAAGTGCTCCAGCCCCTGAGCATCTTGGGGCCCTACGCTCAACCCACACCAGTTTACAAACACCTGCTTTGTGTTAAGGGGGCCCAAAACTGAACAGAATATCTAGATGTGGCTGAATGAATGGCAAGAAGAGGGGGATAGGTCCTTCATCTAGCTACGAGTTCCTTTTTCTGCTAGATACCTTGTGAGGTCTACACTGCCAAACCAAAACAGAAATTCTGTATGGGTTTTGGGTTCAGTTCTTACACCTGAAAAAATTGGAAGATGTTTTTGCTGCATAAATTTGTTATCAAGTTCTGTGTCTAATAACTGGAAGGCTTCTGAAATTATAGGGTTGTAACTCCTGTTGCAAAGTACTGTTTCTTTGGTGTTTTTTTTTCTTTTTGGTCAGGTAGCCAATACCTTTCCTTGCTGTTGGTTACTTGTCTTGAAGAGCAGTAGCTGATCTGGCATGAAAAAATACCTTACCGTAAAAAACAAACGAGCAGCCCAACTCCTTTAGGCTTGAGGCTACAACTGTGCATTCTCCTGCCTCGATGAAGTTTGTGTTGTACTGCCTCTGTTCATGGGAGTCTGGGGGTTAAATCAGGGAAGCCAGATGAACACCTCTGGTCTCTTTTTCCAGGAAAAGCTTGTAGAGTCTCCCTCCCAGAGAACATAGGTACAAATTGGTGCCTCTACACAGAGGAAAGTGCAGTGAAAAAGAAGAATGAAAAAGAATGACGGTTGTCACCATGCCATAGAAAACTGCACCATATTAAGAAACCAATTTTTACTTGATACCTTGGAAGTCATGTTCCTACAAAGTTGCCAGGTCCTGGACATTGATCTTCAGCCAAGGACAATGTTAAAAATTAAGATGATGACTTGGATTTGTACATTGAAGCAGGAAGTTGACTACAGCAGGACAAACAAAATTGTGTATCTTTGGGGTGTGATTGTTTAGCAGCCTTTCTTACAACATGCGCTACTCCATATGGATCCGGAGCTTTTGGTATTTGATAGTCAAGACCAGACAAGTTACTTCAGTCCAGTTATGAGTTGGATAACACATAAATGACAGAAGCTAGATTGTTCCCCAAAATGCGTCAGTGTAATCACCATGAAAAAAGAGGAGATTTTTGCTGCTTATTACTTCCTTGGTTTAAAGAAACACCGATAGTTTGGTGTTGGCCTTTGTATTGAGCATGCTAGGACAGCTACCATCAGCAACACCCCTTGTTTTTACTACTTTCCTCTCCCCTGATTAAATTTAATTCAGCTCCTTTTCATCAACCTGATAAATACGTGAAGGCAAAGAAACCTATGTGACTGTTATTCTACAACAATGTGGCAAGGGAACAAAAATGAATTAGGGTTCAGTAATAACATAAAAATAAGCAAAGGGAAACAGCATTAGGCTACATCCAAGGAAAGTTAGACTGTGGAATATCATCTTATCTCAGAGAGGAACACATGCATTCAGGAGGTATGTTGAATGTGAAGAAACGTGTTGCGAGTGGAGAAAGTAGCGGTGAGACCAAGACCTCATCTCTCTTCCCTACTTTCCTATTCTTTGAGGTACTCTCCTTTGACTTCTGTATTAGAGGAGGTGAAGGAACCGTGCCTCACAGCCCACCTGTAACATCACAGTTTACAGAAAGATGAAGAACAAATGAATCAGCCTGTGAAAAATAGAGCTTTTAATAACACAGAACATCAGTGGCTTGATCGACAAGAACAAAATGTAGAAAATTGTCATATAGTCACCTGTGTTAAATAGTAAAATATGAACCCTTAATTCAACGTACCTTATGTGTACCTTATTTGTGCGTCGTCTGGTTGAAAGAAGAAATGGAATTGTTCACCTGTGTTCATTGCAAGACTGAATGTGGATGTCTACAAGTGTTCCTGGTTGCACTTCATGGGAGGTGGAAATGGAAAAGGGTAATTAACGTTTGCAGTGTAAATCTTGGTACTTAGGAATGAAGATTTATTAGTTTAATTTTGTTTTATAGAGTAAAGAAGGTCTCTTAAACTAGCACGATCAAGTGATTAAATGCAGAAAGCTTTTTGCTCAAATTTTATCTATACTGTGTCCTAGTGAAGAAATCAGTGCTTATTAAAAAATACATTTCTAGAAGATACTAAGATAAGAGGGATGGCATGCTAAAACATTCACTTACTTTGCATTCTTAAGAGGTAAAAAGTACCATCCTGTGAAAACCTACATAATGACATCTGTGCCATGAAAGTAGTAGTCTGTCTGTCCTGCATGAGTTTAACATCAGCTACTGTTTCTGCATTGCTGATTTTGCAAGTTTAGTGGCTGTGAAACTTCAGTACGAAGGATGCTTTCCTTTTCATTTTGTCCTTTTAAAAAATCAAATGACAGTCCAAAAATTCTGAACCAGTAAGGCTGCTGGTGCCTTCCTGATCAGCCTGCTTGGATGTGAGCGGAAGGATAGATCCTGGTAGAGAAGGGTGGGATCTCATTCCTGACTTCTATGCTGCAGAAGAATTGCTGACTTTATTCATTTTTCCCTTAAATTAGAAAAAATGATCTTAAAAAAAAAAGTCAGTCAATGGACTCATGCCATTCACAGTCAAGGAATTTTTCTTTTTTTTTTCAGGTGCTTCTACCTTTGTTGCATGTTTATCTTGGAGGGATGGTGTACCCTACTGCAATCGGGTGAATCTGATCCCTAGTAGTGCTGAGTACCATTGAGGTGACAGGAGTTCTGTACTGAATAGTTAAATGTCTATTAAAACAAGGATTGTTGTGAATAAGCAGGTTTTAGCCTACTCAAACTAGGTGCCAGTCTTGACACCTTTGGTTTTACTGTGTCAAATCCACACTTTGAAATGATGACAAACAAAAATACAAAGGTGTTCTGAGAAATCATTATTATAAAACACCATTGGGGAAACAACCCAGGAATGCGCACAAACAAAAAGTTCATACTGAATGCAGGTACATACAGTTGGCACTTAATAATGCATGGAAGGCTAAAACCAATATTAAATATTGAATGCATAGCATTAACTGAGTACTACTTGTCTAAAAGTGCAAAGAGCAGTTTTGACTCTATTCATTCTTAACACTGCTATCTCTTGTCTCTACCTTTTCTCCTTGTCATGTTCCCTTGCTCCTACAACTCTCTGTCCCATCTTTCCCTCCCTTTTCATCCTCTTGATATTTGCATCAAGCAGTTCAGCCTTCATTCTCTAGTGGGTTCCTGTCTGCATGGAGCAAACAGAAGAGTGAGGCTTTATTGTACCTCTGATGGCCTCAGGGCACAGGCAGGACAAAATTTATAGATAGAAATTAAACGGTGAATATAATTAGTTTGACTTACTTCATATACAAGTACAAGATGGGATCCATATCCTCTAATTTCAGATATCTACATCTGAACTAGTTATTCCCTTTATAATCAAGGAGGGCAAATAGGTATGTCTGGTGTGCAATTCATCTCACCCTCAGGTGAGTGTCTACAACAGGCTAAGTTAATTCCATCTTAGAAGTGCCAGTTTTTCCTCATTCACTTTAAAAGCTGCCTGAAGGTGACGTCTCCAACCTTTGAGTTTTGGCAGCTGAATTCCATCCATGTAACCTGTTAGTGGGGAGTCCACAGGCTGATACTTCCATGCAGGAGATGCTACAGTTCAAAGTCAGTCATGAGCTTCAAAAACTATGTTCTGATTTTTTTATGTGCAACTTTAAGGCACCTTCTTTGTTCACAAGCAATCTGCTTTTAAAGACTCGCTTTCTGCAGAATTTCTGTGTTATTCAGTTGATTGTGGTTAAGAGTTTTCAAGGAACTGGGGTTGATCCCTACTTCTGCTTTGTTTCCTAGGGAAAGAAAGTCACAGGAAAGTCGCAGAAAACAAACCTTTCACAGATGATTACAGAGAGAGAACGGGAAGCAGGAGAAAAGGGAGAGGAGACTACTTGACTGAGGGTCTGATTTGAAGAATTTTAGCCAGAATGACAACGCTTAGGAAAGTTTAAGGCTGCTGGAAACAGAATCTTACAGTGGGAAAGATGGGGAACTGTTGACACTAGGCAGCTCTTCCTTTAGCAGCTTGCATTTTAAAACAGAATAAAAACATGATGAGCTGTTTTATAATCAGGGGTTCCTGTGCAAGGGAAAAAAAAATCCCTTCTTCAGATTTCAAAACAGACAGAAACAAATGTCATCAATGGTTTGCATACATGTAAAGTATCTGATAACAGTGTATATTTGTATATACTATTTTTGTATTAGTCACTTCTTACACCTAGAAAACTTCCTGCTGTACAGTTTTCTTTCTCACACATGTTTGTTCATGCAGCCACATACTATGAGCTAACACAATCTATCATCAAATATTTCATCATTCAGTGCTCCTTGAAGATGAGAAAGGAAAGATAGGCAAAGACTGATCGATCTAAGGGATTAATTGTCTCCTTTGGTGCCTTCTGCAAAAAGGCATAGTATTCATGTAAAGAAAAGAAATTATCTTGTCCATATCCTTAATTCCCAAGTGTGCAAAAGTACTGTCATCTTTCATCGGCCTCACTTTGGAACTGTACTTGGACATTCTAAAATTAAAATGAAAGAATCAGTTGGCTAAAATAGTACTTTTTGCTACATGAATCCTTTATTCATCTAGAATTTACAGTTATAAAGTCAACCAAACTAGGTTTTAAAAAAATGTCCTGAATGATGAAAATTTGTAAAACAGACATGTTTGATGAATTCCCCAAATCCCATGTTTCAGGCAGAGCCCAACACCAGAAGCACAACTGCTATTTTGACAAAAAAAAATAATCTGTTTTTCCTCTTTAGGGTTACCTTATGTTGATTACAGTGCTCCTTCTACTGTTAGAGGCACTCCATAAGTACTTTAAGAACTTCAGGCAGACAGAGGGGCCACAGCGCATCCTTTAAGCAACTTTTTTTATAGTTGTTATTTCACCTTTGTAAGCTACTATTGTATTGGCTCTTGAGTGTTTTGGACTGTCACTGGTGCCACAGCTCTGGTGCTGCTGTTGAGGCAAGGTCAGGAATGCTGTCTGACGCCATTCAAATCAGTGAGGATCTGTGCCCAAGCTCGCAGAGATTGATCAGGCTATAAACAGCTGAGCAGAAAAAGGTGCAAGTTCCATTTATCCCTTCTTCTGTGGCCAGGAGCAGGTGCCACAACACAGTCTCTCAGGGCTCATGTGGAGTCACAGATGACTTCTAATTAATGCTGAGAAAGCAGCAGAGAACCTCTAGTATCAGTGGACTTGTGAGGAGAGGCTGCTTTTTAGGAAGTGAGGAGGTTGTATGTTAGCATATCCCTAACAACTAGCAGAATGCTCTCCTCATTGTACCATAGTTACAAAATAGGTTGATTTAGGTCGGAAGAAACCTCTGGAGCTCTTTTTGGCCAACTCCCCACTGAAAGCAGAGCCAACTAAGACATTAGATCCTGCCACAAAATTAAGTTGGGTTGCTCAGGTCTTTGTCTAGTCAAGTGTTGAATATCTGCATGGACAAAGACTCCACAACTTCTTTGTGAAGACTGAAATTTTGTTCTCAGGACTGATCAGAATTTCTCACGCTGCAACTTTTGTTCTTCTGTTCTTGGTCCATCCTTGTGCACCTCCAAGGAGAGGTTGCTTCCTATTACGTAGCCAGTTTCCACTCTTCCAGGTGCTCTTATACCTCATACCCCAAAACCTAAGCATCTTCCTGGCCCTTCTCTGTACTCATGCCATTTTGTGCACTTTTCTTGTACTGGAGATGTACCAGTAGCCTTCATTGTCACAAGGGCACACAGTGCTGATAATGTCTCATAACGTGAAAAGTAAGGATTTGCAGAGACTCAGCACTGAGAAGTGCAAGGTAATTCAAAGTGTCATTGTGAACCTGTGGATTTTTGCGGGGAGTGTCTACAGTTTCTTATTCCTCAACTTCCAGAAAGTTTTACAGATCTACTTGCTTTGGTTTCCATAATTTTACTTCCTTGAAACCACCAGCTGGCATTTCACGGTGGACATTCCACAGCAGCCACAGAGGTACTCTGTGATTATCAGTGCTGACACGTTTTCCTACCCTTGGCTGGGAATCCTGTGCCATTTATGAATCATTTAGTGAGCAACCAGTAATTCTGTGACAGAACGTATATTTAGAATTTTGGGACAGTATAAGCACGTTTGGCATAAACCCAAACCATGTGAGTACTAATAAAAGTCTATAACATTATAGTGCCATCTCTATCTTCAAGGAGAGTGTTTTGATGATTCACCCGTGATTACCAATTTGCAGATACAGTACAAACAATTTGTACTCCGTGGTGGAAGGAGGACGCCTGTAGGTACATGCTGAAACTTACCTGTGGTCCCCTGTTCGAAGCATCTTTGTGACCTCCCTTAACTATGTGCAAAAGCTGAAGCCGTAGGGTAGATAATAGGAATGGAAATGAAAGGATATCTGGCTTACGCTCTTTCTGTTTGAAGAACATATGTGTACTTGGCAAAGAGGAAGAAATTATTGAGTTTGTTTTTTCTAAATATGTTTGACAGTAACACTGTAGATAATTTAGTGGAGCTGCTGAAATGGCAGACCTCATGTTACCTTTGGTGTTAGCTCAGTATTCTTACCTGTGCAGACTAGGCCGCAAAAAGAGGTATGGATTTATGCATGTTCAGTCTTCCTGGGTTAAAAGTTGCCTAGGAGCAAGGTACCTTCTCTGTGGAAGCAACGTAGGTGGGCTAGTATAGCTAGCATAGACACAGGTAGCTTACACTATTGATCCATTGGGCTGACTGATTGGTTTTTACAGCACTGAGAATAAGCTCACATAGTCAGCCTGAAAGGACAAGTGTGCAGACACAGCACCTAACTAACAGCGACACGGCTTGCGAGCTAGAACCTGGCTGATTTAAACTTGGCTGATTTAAACTTGGACATACTGAACACACACATCTGCCTCAACCCACCGTGTAGACATTTTCTGAGTTAATCTCATAGAATTCTTCTGATTTAAGTTTCCTTAACTTATTCAGTGGGAGGCAACCTCGTCTGCCTTCAGTTTAGGCAGTAAGGAATCTTTTTCTCACACCTTTTGTCTGTGTCATTAGTTTACCGAGTAATCTCTCCCAGGCTGTGGTGGATTGGGCTATGTGTTTATCAAATGCCTAGAATAATGGAATCTGCTTTTGACTATGGCTTCTATATGCAAATAGTAAATAACAGCACAAAAGACAAAAAAAAAAGTTGGCACCTTTCAAAAGCTCTGAATGAATACATATCATTCGCAATTTCAGAGTAGAACTCATCAGACTTTATAGTCCTCGTGTAATTTAAAGGGTGTGTATGAGGTGAAGAATTACAAAAGAGGCTGAGAGGCCTATAAACATGCCACAGAGGTGTATTTTAAGTACAGTATAAGTGACAGTCCTGCAGGTGATAGGTCTATTCACATGAAATGGGCTGCCTGGTTCCTGATGAATAGCTTGATACCCGTTGCTGCCACATTTGTCAGAAACTGAGCATAGCCAGGGCTTCAGGGAGGCTCTTTGGTATTTGGGGTGAAACCTGCTGATGTTTTCAGGAAAATGCTCATCTTTAAAGTTCTGATAAGTCTGAATTATGGAGGTTTGTGTCCTCTCTGCTGGTAAAGTAGAAATCCAAAGACAGCCAGAGTTGTACTATTACTCATGTGGGTCTGTCTCATTGTTAGCACTACCTTATGCCACGTATCTTTTGCTTTGAGTGACTGGTAATTGAACTAACCAGTTCTTCAATAAGATGTAGATGGTATCTTACTTGCTTGGGACAAATAGAAATATTTACTATATACAGGCTCTGAGGTAAGGTAGAGCCAATAGTTTTAACATCGGATATTTAGTGTTTTGTATGAGCTGAATTTTTGAGTAAGCTGAATTCTGTGGGATAGATTTCATATTTTCACTATAATTCACTATGAAATGAAAAAAAAAAAGGGTAGAGATATGACAGTACTCTTTGCTGGCTCATTACCGTTAACAAAGTGAAGGAAAAAAAATCTGAAGCTTAAAAGTTGCTTTTTCCGTCAAGATACCTGACTTACTATCTTGACTTTCAAGGTATTTGTTAATGCAAGCATACTATGTTTGGATCAAAGCATAGTTTGGCAAATGTTTAACTCTTACAAACCTAAGTTCAAAACAAATGAGTCTTATCCTGAACAACTTTTACATGTGTGCCAGTGTGCTAAGAGTTTTTTATAAATAAATAAATTAAAAAGTAGAAAATCAGTACGTACTTCATAATGTAACTTTTTTTGTGGAAGTAAATGTAGCCAGATTATAAGCTCTAGCCTTTTTCGTTATGCAAAAAGTCCCTTTTTTTCTGTAAATACTAAATACAATGTGATAGTAAGACTTCCAATTTGAAAATGTGAGCAAAAAGTGACGTCCATTATAAATGTTTACTAATATGTGAAACTACGTAGTAGTTTAGACCCGAGTATTTTTACGAATGCTCTGCCTCCCGAATGAACCCTGTTTAAGCAGGGTATTTCTCTCTCCTTCCCACTTCAGAGTACAGTGCTCAGAAGCTGTGCGTGAGCCTGTCGGGAGCTGGAAGAATGTCCCACTAGCTGCTAAACCAGTGGGGCAGCATTGGAGGGAGTAATAATAGTTCAGGGTTTACATGGATGTATTTGAGTGATGATTATACGTTACAGGGGTGCTCGCTGTGACTGCTGAGGATGAAGTGAACAGGAAGTATCCGGTAAAAACCTGGCAACTTTAAATTCCCAAATTCTGTGTCTAACTGAGCTCTAGCAAGTTCAAATACTGAGCACAACAGTATTTTTTATGACATTGTAGTGTTGCCTGATTGAATCAGTTTTTTGTGATGGGTATTTAGGTTTTAATATAAGTTTCTTTGAAAACTACAAAATATAATTAGTCGATGAGGGGTGTTTTATTACTGTTGGAAAGGTATCTAAATCAATTCTCACTGCTGCTTGCCCGTTTTCTTTGTCTAATTTGTCATCCTAGGTTTATTTAGCAGTTGTTTCCTTTGGCATTGTTTCCTCTTTTTTTGTGTGATTTTACTAAATATGATCAGGGTGATTCCTTAATAGCACTACAGTTGTAAATGACCAACTTGCTATACTCTACAGTTTTGTTTTGCTTGGTTTTGTTTGGTTTTAAAATAAAAAGAAACCTTTGTATACCTGTTTGGACATGTCTAATCTCTTCTAAGTTAGATCAGAGTTATTTGCCAACCTTTGGCATATTTTCTTGGTGTAATTCCGTTAATGTTCCCCCCCCCCCCCATGCTGTTTTCTGTAGAAGTAATGCTTTTCCTGCATCCACCTTAAAGCAAGTCCTTCATGCTCTGAAGGCTCCACATTTTGACAATTCATTTCTTTGTAGTTCATAAGATTTATCAAAGTCCAGAAATTCTCAGTTCCCACTGTTCTTTATTATGGTCCATGGAATTCCTTTGTTTCCAATGATGGATTGGATTTGCTTTTCCAGTTGAAGTTGAACCCTCCGGTCATTCCCCTGGGACAGCTGCCAAGAAGATGAGCCATTACCATGCATTCATTTCTTCCCACAGTGAGAGGTATCAGCTCTGACTTTGTTCCACAGAATGTAAGTGTTGAGAGTTCAATGTTTATTTCCTGGTTGTGCATCTCTGAAACTAAGACAGATGGATTTCTCTCTCATCAGTAATACTGCTTATTTTTTACCATCATGCAATTCCTACAGTTCTTCTTCTGGACATAATAGTCCCCTGGGCTGTCCACCATCTGATCTATTTATCTCATAATTTTGAAGTATATTTTTGTCTAGAAGACTCACTGATTTACAGCCTATATGGCAGCATAGGTATGTAGAGTAGATTTATTGGATGTAAATGAATAATATAAAAATCAATTTTATATACAACACATAATACTTGTTTCATTCTAACATATACATTTTGGTTTATTGACTGCACGTTCTTACTAGCAGGACGTCTGTTGCTGTACGCTTCTACGGGAGAACTTATCTTGGGCCGCATCCCCGGGACACAGGGCTCTACCCACCCTGGGGACAGTGATGCACAGACATCAATATGATGGATACAAAATGTCCATTTATTTGGCTGCGTCACACGCTTATATAGCTCTTGCGCTTCCTGTTCCTGCCACTCCTATGGGGAGGAGTCTACCTTTCCGTCACATCCCGTGATCTTCTGGTCGCCGATCCCTGTCTATTCCCCTACAGACGTCCATTACATTTGGAGATGATTGTAAATAAATTTTGCTGTTGATGACAAATTAGTTGTTCATGTCTTCTAATGAAGCAGGTGTGACCAGCCACGTGTTGGCAGTAGCAGGCCATGGTCTGCGTGAAATACACGTGCTTACTTTTTGGCTTTCAAAAGTAATCAGGGTGTGATTCTCCAAGGGTATATTTTGTTGTTTCACGATGGGATATTCCATCTAGTGGCTGAGTCATTTCTGCCTTTGGAAAGAGTTTTGAATCCTCTTCCAAGTAGCATCTTACTCAGTTTGTGGGAAGAACACACGCAGTTGCCTTTACCTCTCCAGTCACGTCTTCTGTATTTCTGAGGCAGTACAACATCCAGCTCTCCTTTTGAACTCCATGGGCATACTCGTCTCTCTCAGTAAATTGTAGTATTGTTGTTAGTGTTAGTGTATCACTTGCTTTAAAAAGCCCCTCACTTTATATGATGGTCTGGATGCCACTTATAAAACTAAAAAATTCCCACACTGAATTACTTCTTAACACTAAACTTTATTTTATAATGAAAAGAGCGTCAGGGGAGACAGCTGTGAAAGAGGGATATTGACTGTCATGAAATTAAATACTATCTAAGTAGGTACTGAAATGTGGACAGACTTATTTGATTTAGCATTTCTGTCTTCCATGGGTCGCCCTTGCTTGCCTCTCCTTTCCTTGTAATTTTAGCCTGTGAACACTGAAACTTTGGACACTCTTTTGATTATTCTGTTTTCTGAACTTTAGGGTCAGTTTTTTACAGGAGATGTTAGAAACTGGCCAAAAAGAGAGAAACAGTTGCCATGAACAGCTCCTCAGAAAGACGGTTTGGCAGAACCTTTTATTTCTCCACACGTGTATTCTAAATTGGCTGGTTTGATTTTGAGCAATGGTCCTCATTCATGTTCAGGTGTCAATGTGTGTGTGGTTACTGTGCTCAAACATAAGGACTTTCTAATCTAGTGGTATCCGTAGGTATCCGCAGATCTGCTGCTGCCGCTTTGGCTTCATATCAGAGAAATAGAGGGCTAAATGTCTTCATGTGCTTCAGTCACTCCTCAGCCTTAGTGCAAGCTTCTTGTTCTTGGGGAGCTTTTAACTTCAGTTTTCAATAGGTCCATTGGTTTAGGTCCCACATTACAGATTTCACAGAGCTGAAGGACACAGGAACAAACAAAGCAGTGATCAGGGCATCTGGCGAAGTAGCAAGCACCTCCCAAACTGGAAGCGTGAATATTTTCCAGTGCTGCTCATGCAGCTTCTGATGTTGGTGACCTGCTTCCAAAGTGCCTGGGCGAGGAGTGGGTGCTGTGCTACAGCTGTTGCCTTCTGCTTCTCTCCCAGGGCTGGATCACAGGCAAATGGCAATAAAAAACCAGTTCAGACACTGATCTTCCCTATGGTATCTTGTTATCTGATCCTTGTTAAACAGTGGCATTCAGTACCAGTGTTGGCACAACCCAGAGAGCCAGGTTATATTTGACAGAGAACCCAGCATATGTCAAGGCATCTGAGCAGCAGGTAACACTGGCTAATGCTCCAGGACTTGAAACCGCGTTGCTGACGGCATTCAGTTCACATGATTTCTCTGCTGCCTTTGGCACCAAGGCTGTCACTGTGGAGGAAGGGTGTTGCCTTTCTGTATGACTCTGCCATTTGCAGGAATCTAGGAGGATGTGATGGGTGTAAATATTCTCCGTCTTTGCCAGTGTGAGTGCATCCTGGAAAGAAAAAGATGATTTCTGGGGCAGTTTAGGGGTGCCCAGTGTTTGTGGTGGATGGAGTGACCCAGTGAGGGACCCTTCATCCCTGCATCCACCCAGGAGCAGTTCCCAGGGCAAGAAGATTATTGTAAGTCAGTGACTGAGTTCACAGGTGTTGGAGATCCTGTTCCCAGCTCATCCTCTCAGGATGGAGTGATTGTCTGTAGATGAGCACCCTGCAGGTGAAAAGATTTCACAGAGCTAAGGTCTAAGATGTGATGGAGTGGCAACATATCACCACATCAAAGAGCCAGCCAGTATTATAGGAAGTTCAGCAGCCTTGGGAACAGTGTCTGTGCCTATAAACAAGGGACCTCTGGATAACAGATTTGCCAAACTGACCAAGACTGCTAGGGCTCTGGAAGTAGCACCTCCAGCATGGTTAGAAACTGTATTCATCTTATTTAAGCATTCCAAAGGACAGTTTTACAGTTGCACATTCATAAAATACCATACGGTTTCTCAGGTCATCTGGATTTGATGGTATATTCAGCAAAACAGTCCTTGAAGTTTCCCTTCTACTTCCCACCTCTGAGTTGACTGATTACTCCTTTGTAATTATTCATGTGTGTGTCTGTGGACAATCACAAATAGAGAAAAGGATTTTTTTTTTAATGTGTTATTTCACTTTCCTGAAGATACATTGTCCATAGGCACCTTCTGCAACCACTCTCTCTACAGAGGAGGCAACCTGGGGTTGAATGCTGTCGTGGTTCAGCCTCAGCTGGCAACTGAACACCACGCAGCCGCTCGCTCACCCCCCCACCCCTGTGGGATGGGGAAGAGAATCGGACGAGCAAAAGAACTTGTGGGTTGAGATAAGCACAGTTTAATGATTACAGTAAAATGATAATGATAAATGATTATGATAATAATGACAATAATGTTAATATAATAAAAAGGGAAAAGGAAGGGAAAGGGAAAACAGGAAAAAAATAACCACAGAAACACAAATGATACAACCGCTCACCACCCGCCAACTGACGCTGCCCGTCCCCGAGCCGCGATTGCTTCCCCCCTCCCCCGGCCAGCCCCTCCCAGGTAACATACTGGGCATGACGTTACATGATATGGAATATCCCTTTGGTCAGTTTGAATCCGCTCTTTTAGCTGTGCCCCCTCCCCTCCCAGCTTCTTGTGCACCCAGCAGAGCATGGGACACTAGACATGTCCTTGACTAGTATAAGCGCTACCCAGCAACAGCCTAAACATCTGTGTGTTATCTCAACAGGGTTGTTTTTTCCATGCTAATTTCAAAGCACAGCACTATACCAGCTAGAGTGAAGAAAATTAACTCTATCCCAGCTAAAACCATGACAATGCTTATGAGGAAGCTGAAATCTTGGGCATGCTCTGCCCTTTATGACATTGGTCCAAAGAACATTAAACTACATATGAAGAAGATCAAATGCATAGGTACTGCTACAGAACGCTCATCCGGTCTGAGTATTTGTGACAGGTTGACCCACTAGTGCCTTGCTCACTCCCCTCCACCAGTGGGATGGGGGAGGCAACTGGAAAAGCAAAAGCAAGAAAATCTTATGGGTCAAGATAAGGATAAGGATAGTTTAACAAGCAAAGGAGAAGAAAAAAACCAAAACAAGTGATGCACAGTCAATCACTCACCAGTTCCCACCAGCAGATTGATGCCCAGGCAGTCTCTGAGCAGCAGCTACTTTGGAAAGACATGCCCCAGCACACATGCACACAGGTTTTTATTGCTGCATGTGATGTTACATGGTCAGTTTGGGTCAGCTTTGGTCAGTTTGGGTCAGCTGTTCCCTCCCAGCCTACTTGCTGGGGGGGCAATGTGAGAAATGGATAAAGCCTTGGCACTGTGCAAGCACTGTTCAGCAATAGCTAAACCATCAATGTGTTATCAATGCTGGTTTTGGCTGGAGAGCTAAACCACAGCACCATATGGGATGCTATGAAGAAAATTAACTCCATCCCAGCCAGACGCAGTAGATGTTCTTAGGTGCTTATCCATAGTTAATTTGTTGTCCACTGAAGTATTTATTTTATCAGTTCATGGGTTGTCTTTCTAAAGGCATGACTGGACTAAAAGGTTGGTGGAAGAACCATGGTAGTTAGATGTGTGATGAGTTTTATGCACATACATACTCTGGAAGACTGAGAAAAATAAAATTGCTGCGACTTGAAGACCGGAAAGGTCTGTACAAAATAACCCAAGTTACCAAGGAAAAAGTGAAAATATATTAATCTATTCTTTAAAAAATATGATTAAAAATATTGTTTCATATCTGTTTAAAACCCACACAGAATGTTTAATGAAAGAATCATCAAATTAGTTGAGGAAATCTAAGGCCGATTTTTTTTTAAAAGGAAGAATAAGTTACAATTGCATTTTGACAGCTCTTGAAATGAATTGCCTGGGGTGCACATGAGGCCAAATGCTGCAGCTTCGTTTTAGAAAAGTCCTGGATAAGTTTTACAAATTAAAAAATTTGTAGTTAGTAAGCTTACAGTAAGAAAAAATGAATCCTAGACTTCAGAGCTTAATAAGATTGTCAAGGGAAGACAGGAAAGACTATTTTTGCCCAGTATTAACTCTGTTGCATAATCAGAGGAAAATTTTCCCCACTTTATTTACACAATAAATTAAATATGTATGGTCTTTTTAATGCTTTAATGAAATGCAGGTTTGCACATCTAGCATAATTTCATGATCTAACTTCTTCTTGTGTAATTTTTCTTTGTTCCTCTGTAGACTTTTTTTTTTTTTGGAAGCCTTGTTGTTGAACTTATCTGGTTGTGCTTGTTAATCCATGTAAACATGAGTTTGAACACAAATCCATGTCCAAACAAAAAGCTGGATATATTTTACCACAATGTGACATTCCCAGCTGTCTTGAATCATTACTTACCTGGTAATGAAGTGCTATCATTGATACATCTGTTATCCTGGAGGGTACTAGAAATGCTATCAGGTTTGGGTGACTGTCACTATTGTCCTGTGATCTTGATTTGAAAAACCACAGAGGTACATATGTTGCGTATATCTCGGATGACTCTTAGGAGCTTGCTCACATCCTGTCAGTTGGCTTTGATGTTCATGCCTCCTGTTACCTGGTGTTGATACCTCCTGCCACAAGTCTTCCTTGTCAGATGTTGGGTCTTGGTGGTGGTGAAGGAGCTGCTGTTCTGAAACTGTTACGATAATTGCACATGTTTCAGCCTAATTGTGTCTCCTCCCTTCCCACTTATTGGCCATACCCACTTTTTGGAACAGGATCTACCACAGTGAGACTCTGAAGATTCTCAGCATAATTGCAGTGCAAATAACACTAGATTTTACTTCTTATGCCTTCTTTTTTGTCTTTAATATGGTTTACCTGTTGATTACATTGTATTGCCTAATATTTGGGTCTGAGTTTTTACATGGTACCTACATAGCATGGATGCAACAGAAAATAACAAATTGCAGAAGCTTGAATCAGTACAGACAATTTTTAATGTTCATACAAATTCATTTTTCCTAAAACTACTTTCCATTTCCTCCAAGAGTAAGAAATACATGGTTAAAATGGCTTGAGGAGACCTTCTCCTATTAATGCTAAAAAAGTCCTTACCCTCCATTCTTTTTCCTTTCCTGAAGCACCTTTCTCATCTCTCATATTTTCAGAAGTGTTTTACTTCTTCCACTCTGATTTCTCTGTCTCATATGCCTGGAACAGTCTCATTATTTTCATCTGCTCAATTATCATTCGTCTCCCTTAAGTCTCTTTACAAACGTGCTTATTTTGGTTAGCTTTCCACCCCTCCTTTTATGCTGCTCCACTGTCCTTTAATCTAGCCCAAATTACAATTTAATAATGAAGGTGAGGGTTGAGGAAGAGAGGTGGCTCAAGTTTCAAAAGTTAGCTGTAAAACAAAACCCTTCAGTCATCTTGCGTCTTCTGTTATTGCGGTCTATGGCTCAGTCTGCTCGGGCTTTTCAGGGTGCTCGTTTGTTTTGTTGTACTTGTGTACAGAGTGAGGCGCAGAAATACCGCTGTATACAGCTTGCAAAAGCAAAGGGGAACCGAAGCTTGTCTTTAATGAAAACTGCATGCCTTTTACTAGGGACGACCAGAGCCTTTTAACAGAAATAGTCTTCTAAGTGTCTGCCAAGGTTTCTATAGCAAAACTACTTTTTGAGCCAACTCTTGAATATTTCCCTAGTAGAGCATTAAAAAAGGATGACTAAGGGCATAGAATGAAGCTAAAACCAGCACAGAGGGTAACACAGTCAGTTTGGTTTGCCCCTTCCTATATTTATCTGCCAGTTGAGGGCTTCTGTCTTTTTTCCTGCATCACTGACACTAACTGCTTTTATTAATTTTTATTATGCCAATTAACATAGACAGGTGTTTGGCTATACTGGCTATACCTTGGCTGTATGTTTTATTTTAGGAGACGGACACTGCATTTTAACATATTTTGTGACTCCTGATCAAACATCAATACTGAGAGGATAAAAAGGGATTTAGAGTAACAAATTATACAGAGTTATGTGGGAGGAAAGTAAACTTTTAATGAATGAGCTGGGTTGATAGTGAGATGGGTGTGTAAAATGAAAGTGTTAATTCCAGATTTTTGTGCTGAAATTTATAAACCTTGATTAATGTTTCACAGAATGGTAGGGGTTGGAAGGGACCTCTGGAGATCATCTTGTCCAACCCCCCTGCTTGACCAGGGACACCCAGAGCAGGGGGCACAGGACCATGTCCAGGCAGGTTTTGAATGTCTCCATGGAAGGAGACCCTACAGCCTCTCTGGGCAGCCTGTTCCACTGCTCTGGCACCCTCACAGGAAAGAAGTTTTTTCTCATATTGAGGTGGAACTTCTGTGTTCCAACTTGTACCTATTGCCCCTTGTCCTGGCACTGGGCACCATTAAAAAGAGTGCAGTCCTATCTTCCTGACACCTGCCCTTTAGATATTTATAGGTATTGATGAAATCCCCCGAGTCTTCTCTTGTCCAGGCTGAACAAACCCATGTGTCTCAGACTTCCCTCATAAGGGAGATGCTCGAGTCCCCTGATCATCTTCGTAGTTCTCCACTGGACTTGTTCAAGCAGTTCCATATCCTTCTTAAACTGGGGGACCCAAAATTGGACACAGTACTGCAGATGTGGCCTCACTAGGGCAGAGTAGAGGGGGAGGATAACCTCTCTCGATCTGCTGGCCACACTCCTTTTAATGCAGGCCAGTTTAGTGCCCCCATTTTCCTCAGTCTTGTGACACATCGTTAAGGGAGGAGAGCACTAGGCATGTTATTTTGTACAACTGGAACGATAGGGCCTTGCTTACAGGTCCAGCCACTGTTGTTCTGAAGTTCCTAAAAATGTTATTGCATATAATTAGTGAAACCTGAGTTACTCAAATGACATTGAACTAGCTTTAATCAGTGAAACCAAGGCCTTGGTGTCCTCTTGTTTCTGTAGCTCCTGGTTTTTTTTCCATTAATTAATGGAAACATTAATAGAAAATGATATGTTTCATTTATTTTTTTATGTGAAAGATTTGTAATTAACAGACTTACAGACCTAGCTACAGTGTTGCCTTCTGATGGAAATATAGTTCAGATCCAGTCTCTTAGTAAGGTAATTTCTTTACGATGCTTCATCAAAATCATGCCATTTTATTTTTACATCTATAATTTAGCAATTTACAACATTTAAACTATGATTGATCTTGAAAATAAACTTCAAGTATTTAGCAATTATTTGTCATCCTTGGTTGCCTCTTTCTGATCCTTGGCTTCTCTGAAGTGAGTATTATCTCATATGAAGATAGAAGAAAATACAATTCTGCATTATGGGTAATGAATATCCCTTGACAGAGATTTCAGAGTGTGTATCTTTGCTGGAAGAACCTTTGCAGCCCTAAAGGTCTGCTGCCAGGATAACTTATTTTCAAATGTGCATGTACTGTACACAGCAGCGTAGAGCAGGCTTTCCGAATGCCTGAAGGTCTGAGTTTGGAGACTTGAGTCCAAAGATTTTGAAATTGTCACTTGTTTCACTCTGTATACAATACAACAAGAACATGACCGCTTTCTTTCTTTTCCCTTGCATAACTGATTCTAGTAACAGAGCTCTGATTAGTTATTTACTCTTCCTCGTTTTTGGAGATTTCTTAGCTGTTTGAAAAGGAGCTATGCTTCTTTAGCTGGAACAAAGTTTTTTAAGAAAGGAGGGGTTTCTGCTATACTTAGAAAAATCCTCAAGACAAAATACTCTGCAGTCTAAAACCCAGTACTAAAAATGTTTTGGCCCCAAATCCTAAGGATTTATCTGTGGGAGGTTCTAATTTCTTTGTCCCTTATGAAGGAGTTGCCCCATCTGGGACACAAATGACAAGATAAATGCCTTGTTAAACTGGTTATAGTCCTTAGAGGGTTGAAAGTAGGCAAATGCAGAAATTAAAATAGAAGGTTTTAGCAGGTAACTACAGAGCTGCTGGCAGATGACTCTGTAGTAAGCTGTTGTAAATAGGACATCCTAGATGACTTAAGTCAGTCTTTGAACTGGCTCCAGAATGACTTGTATTTCATGTGTAAAGTCCAAGACTCATAATACATTTGTACCAAATGATGCTTTAGGATAAAGTTTAATGTGTGAACCTTTTTAAAATTCAAATGTGATTGAAATTGTAGTAGAATTATTTGTGTGATTTGAGATGTTTACTTAATTACTCTTTGTACTCAACTGTTAATTAGGTGTCTTGCGTAAGACCCAGATCCAAACTGAGCTACCTAACATACTGATGGTATAGGATGGTATAAAATCCTCTGGCTCCAAAGGAACACCAGAAAACTTTGTATGTGGTGTTTTTTTTCCTTCGTTTGTTTTTAAATGGTCACGTGATCTTTTTAAGACTAGAAGCTTTCAGGAGCTTATACACACTGAAAGTATATAAAGCGTCAGAATCATGCTTGAACAATACGGTTTGTCACTTAATGCCGTACCAAAAGAATTCATTTCTTGATGAAAAAGAACTGAAGTATGACACTGAGACACGAAAATTAATTCCTTCAGCAAACAGCATGGAGGTTACTCCTGCTAGGTAGAGACCAGGTCAGGTAGACATGGTAAGAATATGTGATGCTATAGCTGCAGGCTAGTAAGAGCAAGTTCACTCCCTTAAGTTTTTCTTCTTAATTCAGCTTCAAACACAACTGTAGTAATCTTATAATTTTATAGATGACAACTTTAATCAAAGATAAGGAGGGCTATATCTAAATTTGCTTGTCACGTGGAGAGGGAGCTTTCGTTAATAATAGACTTGACCCAATCAGAAGAGTAGGTGTGGCTGAACGTTAGCGCTTGTGGTGGACAAATCGAACTTGTTTTCACTCAGAAGTGCATGTGCATTGAGATTAGCCACCTCTGCTCTGGCTATATCTGTTTTGTTAAATCTAAGAGGCAAGATAAATGAATTTCTTTCATAGAGGTGTGGCTACAGATCAGTGCAAGAGATAGAAATAACGAGTTTGTCTTAACCAGCTTCCTCAAAGTTAAAAACTTACTTAGCTTTTTTCTGAGCATTTTTCTTCTGAATTAATGATCTCATTATAGGAGCATATTGTTTTTACTCATTACAGAGAGTCTCCGCCTGCTTTCCTGTGGTCAGAACCGCTTGGCAGTCTCCATCCCAGACACATAATATAATTAACGTGAAGGTGTTTCCTGCTCAGGAGGTATTTAAGCATCCTTGGATGAACAAGCATTGAGGCTCAAGATGAGCTGTTCATAACCAATAGTTGAAGGCCTTGTAGTTTAGTAATCCAGAAGAGAGCTGCTAATGAGCAAAGTGGAAGCAGCATTAAGTGTACTGAATTGTAACAAAATGCTTGTAATTTTAAATAACAAAGCCTTTCACAAAATTAACTGGGCTGTCAGTGTCCCAGTTAAACAAATATTCTCTCTAGTTTGCCTGCCCCTCCTTTCTCAGAATCCTCTCATGCTTGTTTTTCATTTCCCCCTCTCTTCTTTTTTTACATCCTTTCTTTTACCTTCTCTTACTGCCTGCAAGGTCACTTTTGATAACTGTGGAAAACAGGAGGAGGTGAAAGAGGGGAGTGATAAATGGGTTTGACAAGAGGCAAAAATTCTGTCAGGAGACAATTCCTCATTCCTCCAAAGGTGAAGCAAAAGAAGCTCTGAAAATGAAGCCCATGGTCTTCTCACTCTGTAAAGATGGAGAGATGCAGGTAGGCTGCCTTGCAGCGAGCTCGTATCCAGGATGAATCCTGAAGTCTGCTGCTACTTGCTCTGTGAATTAGTCCTTCCTAAAAAGCCAATATGACTTCAAAGAAGCACTTCACAGTGTAAATCAATGTTATGATGTCTGTTTGAGCTGGCAGAAAGCCTGTCCTCTGTGGAGGTATGAAGAAAGCCCATCCACATCCCTGTATTTAATTTGATGTGTAACTTTTGACAATTTAAATATATGTATTCATTGCTCTCAAAAGAATATAAGAATGAAGTGTGCTGTGGATGATCTGTAGGGCTACAGGATGTACTGTGAAATGGTGTCTCGTGTTGGTGCTGTGCTAGAGTTTGTGACAAAACCACTTTTTATGCTGCATCTGTGACTGCAGTTGACGCATATTGCTGGTGAGTCACCTTTTTACCTTCTCCATTGTTCCCCTGGCTTAGTGATTCCCAAGATTTCCCTGAACTACTTTTTCTGCTGGACTCATGACTTGAAAAGCCATAACAAGTAGGAAAATAGATTTTTCAAAGTTGTATCTTGAAATATGTCTGTGCTAAAGCATTTTTAGTGGGTTTTTTTCCTCATAAATGTAACTGTAAATACACATATAACATGAAGATTGTTTGCTCTAAAATGTGACAGCCATGGACCTGGCCTGCTGAACACATTTATAAATAGTGATTGGGTATTGTCATCCTATTACTTAAAGACATGATTCAAACTTCACTCAGTTGTTCCATATAGAAATATGCAGAGAATTTGGATGAGAGTAATCAGTGGTTCCTTAAACCAAAAAGTAAAATGGAGGGATTTTTGTTAAATTCTCTGCAGGTGTATGTTTTTAGGCAAAGGAGAAAATCCATATTAATATATTTGGCAATGAAGTTATTATTTGAAACCTGAAATTATACAGTCCATTATTAAGTCTGGAAGCAACAAAACACCTCATATTACATGAGCTGACTTACATAAGTATAACTTCATGTTTTCCTATTACTTCTTAGCAAATATATAATTTTAATTCAATTTTCTATTCCTGCCATCAATCATTGTAATAAAATGTTCTTCCTTTCTGCTTCAAGCTCACTAAAATTTTAATGGCCAATTTTCAAAACTAAATTTCCAAGTCTACATTCTTAACTCTATAGGGCCACTTTTTAAAAAATATATTTGCTTTTTTTCTGTAGCATGTTTGGAACTCTTTTGTAGGTCTCCTCAGTAGTTAGATTGTTGATACTCAGAAATTACATAAAAACTCTTATATTAATGCAATTTGTAATCACAAATCCCCACTGAATATAAGCCACTGTGTTATTTTCTGAGCAAAAGGTGGCTCAGTGCTTTGTTGCCAAAAGCCCAGGATTCAATTAGGCTTAGCATAATTGATGCAAATGTAAAATGGCTGCTACCACACTAGTTGGTTGTCTTTGTTCTAGACAGTGGGCTAATTTAGCTCATGAAATCAACTCATTTCAGGCAAGTTCCTTTGCTGTAATTGCAGGGTGTGGTTTATTAAGATTTTGATGAATAGATAAATGGATGAGTTTATGCAGCACCAGCCAAACCTCACAAGTCCTGCATGCATCTCATTCATGTGGCCTGTTCCTCATTCTCTCAGGCGGTGCTGTCGGGGGTCCACCCCCCACACGTACCGCTCGGGTCACGGGACCTGCCTGGGGGTCCCCTCACCATCCTGATAACTGCAGGAGAGGCTGGAGCAGGGGAGAGCCAGAGCATTAGGCTTTTCAAAGGCTCTGTAATCTTCGGGGATCTCATGCTGAAAGGGACCTTCCAGTAAGCTGTGGTTCCCAGGTGCAGTCTGGCGCTGTGGTCATTTCTGTATGACAAGATGTGGCCCTGGCACAAGACCTAGTGTTAAGGTGTGTTTAGGTAGCACACCCCTCCCTGCTGCCTCTGCACGGCTTTCTCGCCAAAAATCGAAATCCTGCATGGGCTTTCTCGCATTTGGCCAGTGGGAACTTGAGATGCCTGTCTTGGTGTCATGTGCACCTGTTTCATCCCTTCTTGTGGGTAGAAACTTTTTTCTAAGAATTGAAGACTTTCCTATTTGCCGCTGGAATTGCACTGTATTCAGAGATGCCCAGATGAATGGGACTTTTTCAAAGTGGAACTCTAGTCTAAGGCAGATTGCTAGATGCTCACAAGAAACTTCAAAGAGCAGAGAGCACAAACTTTGCTGATTTTTTCCAACTATCACTTTGAACCAAATGCTAATACTCACATAAAAGAGCAGGGGGGAACATGTTGCAAGTGTGAGTCTATGTTCTGAAGTATTTTCCTGTCCCTGAATTTGGAAACACCTTTCTGTATCTCTCGATGTACCTACAGAAAGGAGCAAAATTATGCAGTAACATGGTATTTCTGTTCATCAAGTCATGGTGAGTCAATATGAACAAAGGGAGAAAAGCATCATGTGTTTAAAGAAATGAGTGATGCTGGCTTTCCATCTCCTCAGTCAAACAGCTTCATCTAGTTCTTTGAGCTTCTTACTATATAAAATGAGATATTACCTTTGTTAGGTTAAGTCAATGTGATGATTATTATTTATACAGTGCTTTAAAGCTAGGCCAGAATATAAATATCAAGATTAGCTCTACACTCAGTGAGATACTCCAGTGCAGCATAGTAACAAACTATCTTTGGGGGCAAGCATGTTAGTGGTGTATATTTTTTCATTGTACACCAAAACTGGAATTTGACCTTGCTTGGGCTCCCTGGATGCTACTGCAATGTCAGACATTATTTGTTTTATATTAATACAAAGAAACAAAGATCGTTATGTATCTTCTCTGTCACATTTCTGAAAAGCTGCCGATACTTACAGATATTCAAAGAATCAGGTTTCCACTGACAGGTTATTTTACATAACTTTGTTTTTCCCAAAAGTCAGGAGTGGAAAAATTACAATGAAAAATTGCAGGAATACTTTGCAAAGTCAATTTTTAGTAATAAACTTCAGCTCTCTCCCAAACATGGCTGCATATGCAGAGCTGCTGTAATGTCAACACTTGGCTCTGGGAGGAATGGAGTGGTTATCACAGGCAAGATGGGTTTGTTGGGGCACATCTGGCATCTATGTAGAGGTGCCACCCAGTGGCCAGATGGTAATAATGAGTTTTTCTGACTAATTTAAAAAAAACAAACCAAAGGAGGTCATCTTACAATAATTTTTTAAATAATTTTTTTAAGACTTCATGACTAGCACGTGGGGTTCAGTTTCTCAAAAAGTAGTAACTGACAAAGTTTGTTAATGGTCTTCAGATTACAGAATAGAAGTGCTTCAGTTAATTCAAATAGTCTCCAAGTAATCAAATGACAAAATGTGTTCCTCCTTTGAAACCAGGTTTTAGAAAGTGTATCAGTATATGTTCAAGTGGTTTCGTACAAAATCAAGGTGCTATTTTTGTAGTTTTTGTTAGATTGTGGTTTTTTCCTATGCAAACAAGAGCTGGAAGTACAACTGAAGCGGAGTGATTGTCTGTGGTAGGCGTTAACTGAAATTTATGATCCGTCTCCTTATAGAAGCATCAATACAGAATGATAATCGTCTGGTTTGTAGATATAAAAAGGGAAAAAGTGGTGTTGCTGAGAAGATATTTATGAGGTCAGCAAGATGCAAAATTACATTTATTTTTGTGATCAAACTACTTTGTTGAGATTATCAGGAAGCAAAAGAGTGAAACAGAGATGAGCACCTGGTACAAGCCTGATGTAGATCAAGCTCTACACTACCATTCATGAAGATTTTAACTAGCTATATAATGGCTTGGCTTCTGGTGCAGTTAAAGACATTATTCACTAAATTTCCAGATTATCTAGGAGATAACCTTGTAATTCAAATGAAGCTATTTTCAGTATGAAGTGTCTGTATTGGGTTTATTTCCCAATTAGTAGGGGTGCTAAAGAAATTAACATTAAACATAATGAATAACTGCAATAATTTCTATGGCAGCAGGGCTTTTTGATTTTGCAAAACAGAAAAGGGTCACTTGGAACAAGAAACCAGAAGCTGCTTGGATTCACTGTATTAAAGATTTGGCTACAGAGCAACACTGCGTATCTGTGTGAGGACTCGGGAAAGCATGTTTTGAAGGACTAATGACTGTAGTATTTCCAACTGCCTGCTGTTTGAAGCACAAGAAAGCCCAAAGCTTGAAACCATTTCATCTCATGAGCAGTTGCTCAGAGCTTCAACAAACTGCCAAATGCAAACAATACATTTAATAACTTGAAATTAATATATTGTACTGGGAAGGCAGTAGGGCTGAAAAAACAAATACACGTAGGTATGGCAGTGGACAAGTATGACAAGTTTGTGGTGTTACAGTGCCTCAGAAAAAGCTCTGTGCAGTCTTTGTGTGTGTAAATGTATTGTGGAACAAAGCAACGAGGCAGTAGACCTGCCCTTCATGATTTTTGGTGTGTACAGGAACATTGTGTCCAGCTCTGGACGCATCTTTGCTGGAGAGGTGTTGTTAGAAGGAAAAGGAGAGGAGCACATGGGAATTAATATACAAAAGGAAAGATTATGCTAAATAATGGCTGAGTGAGAGATACAGCTGAAGTCTGCAAATATTTAAATGGTGTAAATTTACCAAACAAAGAAAGGGCTTATTTTGGTTGACATAGTAAAGGAGAGTGGAGTAACTATTACAAAGGGTACTTTTAGGTGAGGTATTAACCTTGTTATTAAGACGTATGACAAAATACTTCGAAGTAAGCCAGTAGGATACGTCTGCCCTGACAAGATGTGACCTAAGGTAGTTCAAACAGACTTTTCTATCTCTAGGATCTAGAAAGGTGGAGGCAGAAAGGTAAAATTTGATTCACCTGTGAGTCTGAAGCCTGGCCATTAGATGGCAGGGTGCGGGCACAAGAGTGTGCGTGCCTTCCCGCCACTTCTTAATGCTATGCCCCAGGAGGAGCTCAGAGCCACTCATCAGTCCCAGGGCCTGGGATTGGTTTGAGATGCTTAATCTTCCTATAAAAAATGTACACATGTACCCTGTCAGTCCCATGGCAGAAGGTTGTGTCCCAACCTTCCAGGACGCATGCGTCTGCTCCGCTTTTCACTCCTTGAAACCCTGTGTGGGTAGGTAGGTAGGTAGGTAGGTACAAGACTTGTATAGTTACCGCAGTGTAACAAACCATTTTGTATAGGAGCTGAAGTTGATTCGGGTCTGAACAATGATGTAATGAAGGGAAGAGAAGCAGCTCTTCACTTCTATAAGTGGGGATACAGTAATGGGACTGCCAAGGCAGTGGGAAGAGGTGATATAAATGCAATATGTAGCTTGCTGCAGACTGTTCAGGAAGTCCACATACTGGTTTTGTGGAAGAGATGACAGAAGGCATAATAAGCAGTAGCTTTGTATGGAAAACTTAAGCCCAGAGTAGGCTGTTTGAAACGCTCAGAACGTATTAAGACTGTAACTACAGCAACTCAAATAATGCACAATTATAAAAAAAAAAAAAGAAAGCTTGTTTAAAATAGAGTCTACACTGCTAAAGGATATGCCCCAGGGAGTGATCCTTATATATACATCCACACCTCTCAAGATTACATGCCTCTAGAGTGAACTGGCTGTGTTTGTGCTGCCTAACACTTGACCTGGGCCCGATGCCCCCATGGCTCTAAGACCATAATTATACTTTTGTGGCTTCAGTTCAAAGTGTTCAAAGAGGTAACGTGAGGGCTGCTTTGCTGCCTGCAAGACTGGTGTTTTTATAGCATTATGTCAAAGGTATGCTGCATGCTCTGGGGTGTGGTGTGGGGCATACAGGGGGTGTCTGAGGGCAGGAGGCTAGCTGGGATAGCATAGGGGTGGAAGAGCCAAAGCTGATGTAGTCCCATCCTCGCTCTGCCATCCGTAGGTCAGCCTGTCCACAGAGATGTGCCTCAGCTTTTCCTCAGAGGAAAGTAGTTGGCTTCCTCCAGAGAAGAGTCCAAACACAAAGTGATGCATGTGCATCATGTGGGGAGATGGTACAAAGGGACCAGGACCAGGGAATGAACCAGGGAGGTAAATTATTTGACAGTGTAGGTGCACCCATTTTAGTCATGAGCACCTAGGTGGTGGGCCAGCCAGGGAAAAGCCCTTTACTGCTCTTAATGTTGTTCTATGTTTTGCAGTAAATCTTTAGCACAGACACTTTGCTCATCAAAATTGATGTTTGCTGGTCCCAAGGAAAAATTTAAGTGCTGCTGTAGCGTGGGAGGGTGGGAGACTGGGCAGGGGATCTGAATAAACAAACAAAATGTCTTTCTATTTTAATCAAGTTGCTCTTGTTCATACATGCTCTCTCTTTTTTAAAACATGATCTCATCCTGTGTAAAAGTCTTGATTGAAAATGGGAATTAATATGCAAGAACCATCTACAGGGTATAGACTGAAAACTGTTATAAAAAATAGCAGACTGGATGGATATCAGGGCTGAATATGATGGATTATGAGAGAAGCCATGGCTGTAAAATTATAAGGATGCCAGTTTAGTAAGTATTATTAGTTTAAAATGTACGGCAATCTCCTCTTCCTTTTCTGAGTTGTTTGCTTATTGGTCCTATCTTAGCGTTTTCGTATATTTTTGTCTTCAGGTTAATTCCCTTCAAAATGATTTGTAATTGTCATGATATTTAAAGATAATCAATATCTTAAGACGGTTAATAGGATAGCATTGTGTCGCTACTAAGGACCTAGGCACAGACAGGTACAAGTGATGGGGCTGAGGTGTGTGGTGTGCAGCATGAAGGGAGCACTCCCCAGTTTAATTCCTGTCTGATGTTTTCCTTTTCCAGTCAGTAGTTCTGCTGTGAACCAGCATCCCTGTATTGGTAAAAAGATGATGTATGTACCTACAAAGCTTCTCCTTTCTCCTTTTAGTGCCTCATGCTCTCTTCAAAAGCTTGGTAATTTCCAAGGCCTCCTACCTCTTCTTCCTTTGCTTCACTGTAAAATTAGTTATTATTTTCATTAGCTATATGAAAACATGCCAGACACACATTGCTGTAGACCAAGTAAACATACTCTGAGCATTTTTGACATAATTAGTTGTACTATTTAGTAGCCAAACATATAGCAAACAATAAACTACTCAGTCTACCATAAATATTCACCCCACCATTTTTCCTGATTTAAAAATTCTTACCTCCACAGACAAAGCTCCTCTCCAAGTGCCTCCAACAATTGATGGGCCTTGCAAAACGTCTGGGAGGGTTTCATAACATGCCTAGTGTGTTGCAAGTACCCTTTCCCCCTGGGCCCTCAGGGCTTTGAGCAAGTGGGTATGGTTACACAAACCAGCCTGGGTGAGGAAAGCAAGGGTGTGGGTTGACAGCGCGTCAGCTCCCCTACGGTAACTGTCCACCTTCCTGCCTTTGCCCCACGGTGAGTTTCTCCAGAGTGAGTTTGGGTGAGCTGCTCAGCATTTGGGCTGGAAGGAGAGAATTTGGCTGGGCAGTTAGGGCAGCGGAGGTGCGGCGCTGTGCCTTCACACCCTGGCTTGCCCCCGGCAGCTTGCGAGCATGCCCGTGCCTTCAGGCGGGAAGCGTACCGCAGCGTTTCCCTGGAAAACTGCCTGGTCCCATAAAGTAAAGCTTTTGGGAGGCTCTGGTGAGCTCAGCTCATCAGCAGATTGTTGGGAGGATAGGCCTTAAACTGTGAAGGATTTCAAAGAGTGCCTCTTCTCACCCATTTGGAAATCTGGAGTTGGTTGTTCTCCAGCGCACTGTCTTTGGGTTGAAACTCTTCATGCTGCTGATGTCAGCTGCAGCTTTTGGCATGAAATTGTGTCCTTTAAAAAAAGGTATCTGAAAGAAACAGGGCTGCTTCACCATACTCTGAAAGCAACAGCTTCCTGGCTACTGTGTCATGGACCTGCCGGTGCCCTGAGGTTTAAAGGTGTCTCGGACTGATGTCCCACCAGGAGTGGGCCCATGGGGGTGAGGTGTGGGGGTGCCCCCAGGGGGGCCTTGTCTCAGTTGCTGGAAGGGAGACAGCGGGTGTCTCCCAGGTGAATGCTGCTGGCTCACCTGGGAACCAGCACAGCCCCCTTCTGCCGCAGGACACTGCGGGATCCTGGGGAAACATCATGACTTCCTACCTAGGAAGTGTTTGCTCCCAGAGCTTCCTCCTTTTGGCATTTTGACATGTGGGATCGGTGGCACATTGTTTCCTGACATACATTCATTATATAGCACTTGGGGTACAGACGCTTGGCACCAGCCCAGCAGTGCCATTGTAAATGGTGGCCTCTCGCAGAGTGTTGGTGTCACCTCAACACTTGACAGGTCTTCTATCCGCTTCCTGTGGTGTGCCATTATTTTCCTCCTCCTTACCCAGACTTCTTACCTGAACTTCAACCAAGCGCCTTCCCAGTCTCCTGCCCATACTATGTCACTTGTTCCACTGCTCTGAGTCACTGAGTTGATAGTCCTCAGTCTACTATTGCTCTCTTGAGCAATCTTACAGAGGCCTCCAGTATATATATTAGACAGGGTAGGGTGCAACAGGATCTTTCAGCACTAGGTGAGCAGCTGGTTGATGTGACTTTTTAATTCTGTCGTATACAATGTGTGTGGAACCACTCCAAAAGCAACCTCCATTGGTGGAGGCAGAAAATTAAAATCAAGATGGACAGCTCAAAGTCAGCTATGCCTTGGAGAAGGTAACCAGCTATTGAGAGTGATGCAGTTTTTTCCTTAGAAGTAGGTAAATAAACAAAATAATTGCACATGTTTATTGGGATATGTGTTAAAATGTCAAAACATTTTCACCACAATTACGCAATAAACTGAACACCTCTATAAATATGCCTGAGGTGTTTCTACTCCTGTATTTACTCTTTGAAAACTCTATAAGGCAGTTAGTTATAAAACTAAATTTGCAACTAAAGCTGTACAAACAGAGCTGGATTTGGGACTTTGTGATGAGTCTGGAAGAGAAGCCTATGGGAAAGGGAGCTTTTATCCAACCGAAATGGAATATATGCCTATTTTAAGGACATAACAGAACAAAAACATTTTGACACTTCTTTTTTCTGAAAGAAAAGTATTTGGTGAGGGTATTTTCTGCCTACAGATCTCTCAGCATTTCAAACGGGGGTGAGTTCATCGGATGGCCACAGGTACAGTCAGGGGTTGCCTGTTTGGCTGCACTTGCTCTGTGAGGAGAGGATGGAGAATTAGGCCTTATTCAGAGTGAGGGAAGAGGCAGCTTCGGGGGTAGTGAGGGGCCTGGTGGCCCCCCATAGCATGTGAGGAGGTCACCAGGAAGACAGACTTAGGCTTTTCACAGTGGTGCATGGTGGGAGGACAAGAGACAACAGGCAAAAATCGAGAAAGGAGGGATTCAGAGTGGATGTAAAGGAAAACATTTTCACCATTGCCTAGAGAGGTTGTAATATCTCTGCCCTTGCATGTTTTCAAGAGTTGACTGGTTAAAGCCCTGGGCAACCTGGTGTGATCCCATAGCAGTCTCTGCTTTGGGCAGGATGTTGGACCAGAGACCTCCTGGGGTTCCTTCCAACCTGAATTGTCCTCTGATCCTATGAAAAATACAGCCCGATTTTGAAATAAAAATATCAAAATACATAACTTGCAAAAAAAGCTGACTTTTAACTAATTGTTGAATCATCTAAAGGACTAAATATATACAATATCATTTTTAATGAAACCATATCTTCAGAGAATTCTGTATTCTTGCTACTTTGATTTTCAGACAGTGAAATGAAAGAGATGATATAAGTTGGTCAGTTCTTACTATTTTATTTCTCTCTTAGGAGGAGACTAATTGAACTTCTCCATGTTCTTTGGATTCAGAATTTCAAAATTGACACTGCAGAATAAACATAAGAAAAATTAGGTCCATTAAGCTTTAGGACTGACTTGATAAAAATTAATGTATTGCTTTAGAGATTGTATATACTTTCATTGTGACAACCTCTTCCCAATAAATGACCTTTTGTTTTGAGAATTCAACTGATTCTTTACTGAGACAGCTTCCAGAAGGAAGGTGAACAGAATGCATGATGTAATGTGCAACTGTAAACCCCAAATGTTATAATCTGCTGTGTCTGTAGAGGTGGAGTGACGTAAGATAAGACAACTAATTTTTCTGCCTCGTCGCTCTGATGTGGTTACCCTGCTGAATACTGCATTTGGTTTTTGGTTGTTTTGTTATCAGGAAAAAGCTGACAAGTTAGAGTTTCAGATAGCTAAAGCAGGTGGGACAAATTAGTGTCTAATAAGAGGAGCAAGTAGTTCAGCTAAAATAAAGCCATAGATTTGTGAAGTACCAGAGGCCTGGAACCATTATAACATGAGAAGACAGCTTAGTGTGTTTTGTTGAGAGATACAGCAGGTATTAGCTCAGACATTATTTTGCTAGGATGTATTAATTGAACAATGTTTACTCTCCTTTCAGGTACTATGATATATCAGGCAGACGCTATACTGTTCAAGAAGACCAAATACCATCAGTAATCTGTCCACGCTCTTATGTTCTTCCAGCGATATCAATGTCTACTGCCTCATTACCAGCAGCACTTAGAAAGGTAAGAGAAAACTAAATATGCGTGTTTATATAAGATATATATACATATATACACACATACTTACATATATCATAAAGAAGATGACTTTTCTGAAAACATAAGTTAACACTAGGTATAATTGTAATCTTCCTTTAAAGACCTGTGTTTGAAGTACTGGAAAATTTTCAAATTAATATCATAATACGGAAATAAGGAAGGTACATAATGACTGTAGCTGGCATGAAGAGCCAACAAAGGAAATGGCTCGAGGAGATCTTCCACATGCTCTCACAAACCATATGGCTTTTTCCTTTTGTTCATAAAATATATATAAGCCAAAATAATAAAGAAACAGCACATACACTTCTACAGTTTCTCTCTAACCTGTACTGTTTCTGTATTAAGTTTTATTCCAGAGAAGGAGAAATGGCTCTGCATTTGTTTCCTAGTGTTGATTTAGCTCATATAGTGTTATTCACTTGCTTGGCAGCAGTATTACTGCATGGAAGCAAGCTAGGGAAAATGCTAATTACTTCTGTTCTAATGTGAGAACTTAATTTCAGATTGCAGACAAGGTTGTGCAATGCCATTCTTGTCTTTATTATAATCTTTCCAAGGAGAGAGAAATACTTTTTTTTCCACATTAACAAAAGTACACAGCAGGCCAGTAATTGAAAAAGTTGCTTTTTTCTTGGTTGTGGAACTAATATTCATCTGAATATATTTGATGAGGGCTTAAAATATTCTGTCTTTAAAACAATTTTATTGTCTCATCTACTCACGCCAGCAAATCTCATCTCCTAATTTCTATATGAAACCTTTGGAAAAAGACTCATTGGTCTTTAGCTGAATAGACAAATAATATAAAGCCCAAAACATCCCCATGGTCTCATTCACCATCTTAGTTCTATTGATACTGTAGAAACATGCCTACAAAAAGAGCTCAGTTCTTCACAGTTACCAAACAGCAAAATGGTGCAGTACTGTGATGGTATGACATTTCTATGGCAGTAGACCTTGCTGGGGAATTAGTTTTCCAACAGAAAATAGGGTGCTGTTCACCCTATTGCTGTCTTGGATGGACTTGTGTATTAACTCCTTGCAAGGGCTTCTCCTAGAAAAGCAAGCAGATGTTTGATTTTTTTTTCAGTGGAAATTTAACAACAGCAGAATTCAGCTGTTATTTAGTGAGCTCTGAGTTGGCATTTTGTTCTTCTTTTGGAATAAATTGTTCATACTTACAGCTAAGTTAAGTTGTTGGGGTGTCATTCCTCTAATCTTGAACAAATCCATTTGTACTAAGAACATTTAAAAGCCTTTAAATGAAGCATCTGAAAGAGTATCAGAGCAGGTCACATAATTTTATACTTTGATGCATAATACAAAGGTCTGATTGTTAGATAAACCATAAAAATCAAGGAAATTGTGTGTGTGCGTGCGTTTGTGTGAATTCAGCAGTTTCTTCTGTATTCGGATAATCTGCTAATGTGTGTAATAATATAGTCACCTGCTGATGATAGATGGTTTATGGGGACTGGGATTTAATGAAGCCCTGCCTTCCTCCAGTATTTCTTGTGGGAGAGCAGTAGAAAACGGTGCATGACACAGAACATAAGCTGTTTGCACCAGGCTCCTCTCTGTTGCTGTTCTCTCCATGGAAATCTGCTCGTAAGCCTTTCAGAGATGAATGTACTAAGTACAGTCTTGCAGACTAATTTACACTGCCTAATTTGTATTATCCTCTGTTTTTGCCTAATTTAGGTTATTCCCTTTACCTCAGATAATTAAGAGCTGACTCCAGCAATGACTAAAACAGACAAGTTCTTCTACATTCTTCTATTAATTAAACAGTCTTCCTAAGAAACCTTGCTTATCAGTCTCTGAAGCTTGTTAACATTTGGTTTTGTTTTCCAAAAAAGACAGAAAGAAATTTTATTTGCTGCTTTCCCTTTCATTTTTGTAGTAGTGATCATTAAACGATGGAGTTCACTTTCACCTAAATTCCCTTCTACTCTCAGCCAGTTCATGCGTACTAGTCAGCAGAAGATCTAAAATAGCCACTCCCTTAATGGTTTTCTTCACCTTCTGAAGAAAAAGCTGTCCCCAGCATATTCCAAGAACTTGTTGGACTGTCTCTGTCTTGTATTTCTTTTCCAGCAGAAAAAAAAAATTAATTCCAAGAAGTAATTAAAGCCGTCAGGTTCTGTCCTTTTGGATGCTTCCCTTGATCAAAAAACAGTCTTCTCTCCACCCAATTAACTAGTGTATAATAAACTTCTATCGTAATATACCCTGGTTTTCCCCTTTCATCGTCTTCCAGGATTGTTTAACAGATCTTCATCTTACCTATTCCTGTACTTCACAGCAACTGTTCTTGATATACAGTGAAACTTTGTTTCTCTTTCTTTTTGTTTGACTTTCATAAATAGTGGTGGTAAACCAGAAGGAAATTACAAAATATTTAAAATGTTTGGTAGTGTTGCTCGGAGAGTAAATGTTGTGTTGCCCAAATTATAAGGCAAAAATATTTCCTCTCACTATATCATTGTTCTAGGAAAAAAGCAACATCCTTCTAGATCAATGTCGTTTTCTCATCAAATACCTCTGATGCTCATTCAGATGTACTTCTAGTTCTGTACAAAGATTTCCACTTCTTTTCCCTTTGCAAGGCTGTCTGCAATTTATCACTTTTTTTATTGTAAGCTTCTGATTTGAACAACTGAAAATGTCAGCTCTGTAAAAATGAAAATAAGATTTTAAAGTGCTCTTATCAAATATATAAATAACACGTTTATTAAATCACTGGAGGTAGATCTATGAGAAATTAACAAATCATACACATTTAAAGATACATTTAATTTTCTTGCCTCTTCTAGTCCTGTACTATTTAATGAGCAAAGTATTTGTTTTATAAAAATGAAGGTTAGTAGTTTCTCTTTTGGTATTTTGGCAAATAGAAGTTTGATAACACACTATTACATAAAAAAAATTTTAAAAGCCCCAGAAATAATTTCTAGATGTCAGTTCTGCAAAATACTCTATTTCTAGATTTCTAAAACTCAGCTTATTCCTCTTCCTTTGCCCAAATAATGCATTGCATCCTTGGTTACATTTGCACAATCCAGTTTTGCTCAGTGGAGCTAAACAGGACGAGTATATGGTGTCTTTGAGTTTGTTTGCAAACAAAGGCAAAATAGCTTGATTCGATTCCTGTTTATATTTAGAATGTTTATGCAGATCCACACTGAAGATTATTTAAGCTGTCATATAACCTGTAGTACGTGAAGTAGATAGCCATGGCCATAATTTTATGACTGTTTTTTTTATATCTTTAAGGCTGTTTAATTAATAAAACAATGTGGCCAGTGCTCTCACTATGAATGAAGAAACAACTTCCTGAATGTTTGAGTCATTCTGTTCTCTTCAAATAAATAATAATTCCATTTGAGGACCAGATCACAGATAAATGTATATTTTGCAGTCATACAGCTTCAACAGTGACAAAATATTAATAGCAATTGAGAAGGAGTCCTACTTGTGATATGTTGATCTCAAATGACCATAAATTATGTAGTTAGAGACAAATGCATTTATTCCTCTAGAGAACAATTTCAGATTTTGATTCACTTCTGCTGATAATAAAATGAGTGAATGAAACGAGAGTTCTTAATCCTTCATTATTTATACATTTCCTGTGCACTAGGAATAATCATCACAAAAAATCCAGACTGTAAAATTCCATGTGAGACCCTTAGGTCTAAGTAGGTTTTTTTCTAAGTCGTATCTATGTGCTCTAATGCTGTCTCTCCTCATATACTCAGGTGTTGATTAGTCATGTTTTCAGGCCTATAACCAGGTACCTGTCTAAAGGTTTCTCAGGATTCTCCATCTAGATAAGAGTTCTCACACCTACTTGCTACCTGAACACAGCCACTGCCTTTCACACAAAGATTCAGTCCTATGACATGAATATTTAATGAAGGAAACTGGGTGGAGTACTTCTAACACCCAGGTGTGGCTGTGGAAGCCCATTTTGATTCTGTGTCAAAATACTGGATTAAATGAGTTTATTTCTATCACTGCCCTTGCCATGTTCCTGAGACAGCAGATATGCAGATCGCTAATTCCTTCTGCTCTTCTAACTCAGCTTTCAAGATGATAGCTTGTCAAGCTCTAGGATATTTTCAGTTTAGGATTCCACATCTGCTTCTTCAATTTCATGTCTGCCTTGCTCAGAGAAATGTTAGCAAGACATCCAGCCCAGGTCCTCATACTGCTTCTCCTTACAGCGCATTATTTTCCCAAGAAATAACAAAACCTAAAGTCTATTTGGGATCCCACAGGCTTAGAAAATCACCTCCCAGAATGATGTTTAAATGGTAGGAACAAAGCATTTTATACTGCCATTTGATAAACTTCCAATACTAAGTGAGTGAGAAAGCAGGTAAGCCACTTTCCAAAGTAACAGACAACAAAATTATCAGTTTGTGGATAGGTGAGAGGAGCTTGCCCAGAGAAGAACAAGACTTTGCCTTAAGGTTCACCACAATTTTTAATAGATAAGGCCTTTCAGTGGTTAACCAATCTCCTCCCAAAACTTGAGACCGCAAGAAGAGAAGGCATCCTTCTCCAGCTTGGAATCAGAAAACTAAACAAAACCTTGTCTCTGAAGTCCTACGAAGTGAGTCATGCAGGGGCCGAGAATATTTGCTGCTGTAGGTTTTCTCAAAGGAGAAAAAAAAAAAAACCAAAAAACCAAAACCCAACCAATTTCAGGAGAGCACTAGCCTGCCTTGCGCAAAGACTGAAGGGGAAAAAGGGAGGGGACGCTATAGAGTTTTTTTTCTTTTGAGGTGAAGGGCAAGTATAGCAAAGCAGTCACCTAAGAGGGGCCTAGGTGGGACAGGAGGGTGGGCTTGTTCTTGGTTTTGTTTTCTTTTCTTTTAAAATCTGGATAGGCCTTCAACTGTTTGGAATAGGTTATACCTTCCCAGCTTGTCCTGGTTGCAGCGGAACAAAGTTTTATTGTATTACCTGAAAAAAAAGCCAGGGAAGAAAGCCTTCTCAGTGCTGTGCGGGACATCCAGATTCTTGCCAGTTTCTATCCGCTTCACTACACTTCTGCTCAACCTTTGTATAAAATAAAGCACTGGATCTGCTAGGGTTTTTTTCCCCACCTTTTCAATATAACTATTGTGTTCTTTACCTGGTAAAATTACTGTCGTTCCTCCTCTGGGAACTATAGCAAGTGCCACTCCAGTTGGGTTGCAGGCCTCACTGATAACGCGTGTTCAGTGCAGCCATGTCATTGCTCTGTGTGATGCTTCCAGTCCCCTTCCTCTCCCAAGTGTAACTTGCTTCCCTGCAATAATGGTCACACTTTCTACCTCCCTCCTGGGCTTAACAAGCTGAATAATTTTCCTTTTCTTTTTTTCTTTCTTTTCTTTTTTTCTACCAGGAATGCCCACTTGTTACTAGACAGATTCAAAATCCCTTGATAATCCCCTCAAAAAGCTGACATTCATGTACTCCCTCTTCGATTAGTCATGCTTGTGCTCACTCTGGTAGGGCTACTTTTTAATCCCATTCCTCCCCATTGTCATTTCTGCAGCGGAGAGAGTAGCCTCCCATTTTTTTAATTTTAAAGCATAACTTTTAACCTCTCTAAATAGCCAGGTCTGCCTGTGAGAGTCACCTACATGTTATGTGCCTCTAGTGCACTAACTTATGGGAAATCTGGAGAAATAATTTTTTTTGGTTTAGAGCAATCAAAAAATACAGCAATAGAGATTTTTATAGGCTAGAATATATCTAGGAATTTTATTTACTTTTATATATATACATGTATAGAGATATATATGGATGGGTGTATATTTAAATGTATGTATGAATTGAAGAAAGTTTGAGGGATGTTATCCATAAGTCATGGATTTGGGATTGCTGTCCTGATGTACTTGTATGAATTGAAGACAATGGTATATAGAGAGAATGGAAAAAGATCAAATGTGATGAAGCCTGGATCACATGAGAGCTCTTTGGCAGCATTCAGAATAGCTACATTATCCACTGTCTATATGGCTTCTAATATGGATTTTAATAGGATGTTATTTTGCTGGCCAGCACAGTAATTCCTTATTGTGGTTTAAAATGTCTAGGAAAACATGAGAACATTGTAATAGTTTATCTAAGTTGGGTTTTTTTTCCCTTTTATCCTATCTACGCAATTTGTTCCTATTCTTGGGCTGCAACCATGCTGTGGTTTGGGCAAGAAAGGGATGTTAATAGGAGAAGAACACTGAAGTCTTTACTTTGAAATTCACTGGGGGGGGGAAGTAATCAAATTTTCAAAACAAACCAGTTGAGTAGGGTGGAGAAATGTGGGGAGGGAAAAAGAATGCCTCACTTTGTCCTGGACATGCCAGCATTTCTTACATGGTTGACAAAGGCTTTATAGACTTGGTAAATATTTAATTTGCTCTGTCCTTCAAACTTTTAAGGTTTTCATAGGATGTTTAGCTCTGACTCATGCTATGTTTTGCAATAGTTTGAGATGATTAATGCTGAAATATTCTTTCAGAATTATTTAGTTGATAAATATGCAATTCGTAATTAAAAACAAACCAACACCACAACCAATAAGAAGCAAACAGAATTTAAATAATACTGAAATAATCATGGAAGCCAGAAAATACAGGACTGGGACAGAATTTAAATGCTGACCACTTAAGTCACAGTGATGTCTCCCACAAACACTTGGGCTCCAAGAAGCCACTGTATCTTAAATCACTTGTCCACAGTATCTGGTGAGCAGTGTCATTAACCAGTAACCTGAAATGATATGGTGATATGTTAAAACCCTCAAAGTACAGGGGGGATAACTTGCAGACGACTCCTATTGAAGTGCCTTCCACTGAGAAAATATTGAAGAGCACGGTCTACAGAGACATAATGGCAGTATGCCATCTGACAGAATATTTGACAGAAGGGGATGCTCAGAATTACGGAGACAAAGCAAAACTGGCCCCAGCACATATAGAGAGTCTTTGTGTAATACCACCTGCTAGCAAGAACCCACATGTAGGCCAACTTTTCCTAAGGAATAGTACTAAATAACAGCGGAGGACTGAACTGTTTTTGCTAATTCTTTCAGTTTTCATAACTTATGGTGCTCTCTTTTAATATAAGTATTTTTCAACATTGACACTAAAAACTACAAATGTAGCAGAGCCTCTGTAAAAGCAACTTTTAATAGCACATTGGTACTGTTGTACTTGTAGGAATGCTGAATCAGGACACTAGGACAGCCATTCGTAGTTGTAAGTCACCATTGGTAATGCATCTCAGGCTGACAGAACTTAGATATCGTGTCTGCTTTGAAGAAAAAAAAAAGATAAATATGGTATGAATTTGTGTACATCAAGCACTTTTGCTTTTGGGCTGCAATAATTGCACGCCCATTGCTTTATCTGTATCTGCCATTTGTCAAGGCCTCGATAGGAAGACAGAGAATGGACCAGAGGGAGACCAGTGAGGAGAGACTGAAAAGATTGCACCAAAGCAAGCCAAAAAAACCCCAAAGCAAACTAAAACACCAAAGCAAGAACAATTAATTGTTTATAGATTAAAATCACAGCAGATAGGGAAGAAAGCAAACCCAAAAATATAAGTAGTGTTCAGAAGACAGAATAAGCTGTTTGTCATTTAAATCCTTTCAGTTACCTGATATCAGGTTTATGCTTTTCTAGGATTCTACTCTTAAGTCTGGTTTATTTTATGTCTTTGGTTAAAGAACTACAATTCTGGTAACTGCACCCCCAGAAGGGTAAGCCATTCATAATAGAACTTTCTTTCTAACATGATTGATCTGTCTGAGGCACACAACAGAATTAAGAGTTCCCAAGTTAAGAGTATCCATAATGGTATATACCTTTGGTTAAGCATCGTTCTGCCCAGATTTCCCAGGACACAGCAAGCATCCATAGCATTGCAGCAGAGATATTCTGGATACAAAATTATGATTCTTTCATAGAAGAAAATGCCAGGTACCCTCCATTCAACCACATTTGTTAATAATGAAGACAGAATAATCAAGCAGCTAGTTACTATACACTCAGAGTCATACTTACTGTGTAGACAGAGACCAAAATTCTAAGAAGTCCCAATGCCAAAAAGCTTGGACATCAGGTCCACTATAAAACTGTCTGATTATTATGATTTGGCTTTGCAACGCAGCTCACTTAAAGACCTGCTCATCCTTTTATCTTCCAAAAAGTCTGAAAATTTATGGCTAATTACAGCACAACAGAGGTTCTCAGCTATCCATGACAGAACCTCTCTGAGTGTTGCTCAACAAAATTACTTCTCTGCTTAATAAAATACCGTTCTGCTGACTGGAGTGAATGGCATCATTGCAATTTCCTTGTCGGTCCACTTTTTCCATATTCCCAGCTCATTATTCCTCTTATCCCCATTTGAACCACAAATTCATTTCAGTATTAACTTTAAAAGGGTTTCATTTTGCTATTTCCAACCTGGCTTAAGACACCAACTCTCTTATTTCCTAAAAATAACATCTAGGTTATGTCCAGTTCTTACGGCTGGTTCAGAGAGACCTTGAAAACATCTCTCTCTCTTGTATTTCTGTTGCTTCTCGGTGAGTTTAGCACAAGAGCATTTAAGCTGTGGTTGACTGCAGGTGTACAGGGCTACAGCTGACAGCTAACATGGGCCTTAGAGAAGCGCAAAAGACAGGAGGGAAGCTGGTGTGGAGTCACTTAGCATTTTCATAGAAGGAATATAGCTCCTGACACATTGGTGCAAGAGGAATCTTTCGTAGTCTAACACTCTGGAATTCAAGATGCAATGGATGTACTGAGTAAAGAAGGTTCCCTCCACCCCTTCAGAATACAAATAAATTTGAAAGCAGAGTAGGAATACCAGTAAATTCTTATTCTGATAGATATCTTTCAGGTACTCACATAGTTTATTGAGGAGATTGTTGGGTTTTTTTACATGCAGTTTAAAAAAAAACCAACCGTAGCATGTACCAGACAGCTTACCTTTATTTACTCTTCACTGGCAACTTAAAGACAGATGTAACTTGGACAAGTCTCCTTCCAAGCAGTTCAACACATCCACCCTGATGCATGAGAATCATAAAAAGGCTACGTCCAACTTCACATGGGACTTGCATCCTGCATAGTGGAGTTATGTTTGGAATTGAATTTCATCTTCGTTCTTGCACGTTCCACGTAATACTGTGAACAAATTTAGAGGATGCAACAGGTGAAAATGTGTTTCTGTTTGAGAGGGTTAGCGATGCCTTAAAATACAGTCACATGAGGAATGGTCCCGGAATGTGATAGTGCTGAGGTCTTCAGGGCTGGTGGACTGCTGAATAACCTACAGTCCCCCAAGCAGTGACAAAATAAAAGGTCTGTCAAACTGACACAACGCTTTGCCTTGCAGGAGTGAGATAATGCGGATAGCTGCATACTCAGTGTGGCATTGCCCAGGGAAGGGCAATTCATGCAGTGCAAAGTATTAAGGAGGTCTGTCGTCAGTGATCAAGCATGGATAGTACGTAATGAGTCTGGTAATGGTGACGTGGGAGTCTGCACCAGGGAGTCCAGTGTTATCAGTGGCCAGCTTTTATCTGCCCCACCCTTGTGTATCATGCCAAACACCTAGCTACGTAGCATTTCAACATTTCACTAGTGTTGCTCATGCTAGTATGTAACTCTCTTAGGATGACACCAGGCACTTTACTGCCTTCTTCCCAAAGGACATGCTCCTCTCCTTCCCTTGGTGAGTACAGTCCTGTGAAGTTGCTCTTTGAATCACCAGGGGTTTGTTTCTGGCCTCCACTCTAGCCTACTGTGCAGTGATCTCTGTGGAGAGCTGTAGACTGTTTCACATCATGCTTTTCTTGTACCACTTCCACACTTGTGCAATGTGTTGGAATGGTTTTCAGGACCTTGGCAGCTAGCTGTGCTCTCTCCTTGGGTGTGACCCTATTTCCATTTTGCCATGCTACGTGACCAGGTGGCTCAGCATATGCACAGTACACCTGTGCACCCTCAGATCTGGGAAGGTTGCGACACAAAGCTTTTAGTAATAGTTCATTCCTCCTGACCAGGCTTTTTGCCACTTTATATACTATATAATGCATATGACAATTAAGAATGTGTATATACACACATATATGTGTAATCTATTGCTCTGTACTTCTAGCTGCAGTATAATAATGGGTTTGCAAAGGGCAGTCATGAAAAAGTTCATCTTTCTGGTTTTATTCTCTTGAGAACTGAATTATAGTGGATAAGCCAGAATGCTGCTTCACTTATCCCTTTAAAACAAGCACTCCATCTGCCATGGCTCAAGATCTGCAAAAGCAAAGAGTGATCCACCTTAATAAAGAATTGCCTAAACTACTGTTTGAGTAAGATTTAGAGATTCTAAAAGAAATCTACCATTCCTACAAACTAGCATTGTCCATATAATTTTCAAAATCACAGTAGGTAACATTCCAACAGATAAGTTTTGAGTTTGTTGTGGTTGCAAACAGTACCTAAAGATTTAAATAGAATATAATGTTTCTTTCTACAAACATTGTTTTTTTATAATGGAACTTGACATTGTAATTTCCTCTAAATTATACCTTATGGCTTGCAAATAAATATATAGCCTCTTCTCCCCTCCCATCTTTACAATTCCCCTCCCCTTTTTTTCCTTTTCATTTACCAATGTTATATCTAGGGTATAATTGCTGAAAAAAAAAGACTAATTGTCTACAAGGAAAACAGGGATTGAAAAGTGTAGCTTTTGAAAAGTCTGAAAAATCTGAACAAACTACACTGTAAATGTTTAGCAACCAGAATTTAGATAAAAAGAACATCAAGATCTGTTTACTTTTTTGTATTTCATGTAAAGAAACTTGTGATTTTAGAATGCTTATCAGTAGTAATTCTGGATATTCCCCTTCCTGCTTTTCCAGGCAAGTTCTGATTGTTTTGCTTCTGGGAGTGCTGAGAGTATGTTTTCTCTTTGGCATGTAAGACTTAATTTTTATCAGATAAATTTCTGACTGTTGGACCTGAAAAAGAAAACCACTTTCCAAACATGAAAAAGGTATAGACAATTAGTGAGGGTTTTTTCCTAAGCGGCCACCCAGTGAAACAGCAGCTCACCCTGCTTGTTTCTGGCTGCTGCTCAGAGCCTTGTGCACAGCTGGGAAACTGAAGAGACTTGTCAGGTTTATCGTACGGCTGGCTGGGAAAGCCTGAGTTGCACCAAAGACAAAAGAGGGAGTCACTTGCAGATGTAAAAGGTAGGTAGCTAGAGAAACGCCATACGGAGTAGCAGAGATTTGTCTGCCCACCCCCTTCTCATCAGGTGCCAAGAAGGCGTAGGAGGGAAGCGGTAGAATAGGAATGGGAGAGAAGACACATGCCTGCCTTCTAAGTACAGGAAGCACTTACTGTCTACCAGGTTTTAATGGTAGACAACCAGCTCCCTTCTATATTCTCAAGCACTGACAAAGAGTGGAGAGGACTTACGCGATGTAGTCTCTGAGAGTTGTTAATGGAGTCTTTTTACCATATTTTATTTAGAAAGGGTCTAAAATAGTCTGAGCCCAAAACGAGAACTGTTGTAGTTTGTATTCGGTTCGTCATGATGCTTTTAAGGGTTAGCTTTAAAAGTACCACTATAACGTCTCTTGTTCTAAGCCACAGACACCAAGGCCAATCCTAGAGTATGGTGGATTGGCCTATGCGCAAACTAACATCTTCTTTGGAAGTTCAAGTGCAGAATCAATAATCCTGTGTGTTTCTTGACATTTCCTGGAAATGCTGCTATTTCTGAACAGTATAGCTTCATCCAGTTCGATCCAATTCCCCGTTGCATTGTTAATCAACAAAATATATTTTCAGAGGTAAGACCTGAATTATTTTTTTAAAGAATATCAGGTAGGAATCTGAACTTTCATCCAATTAACCGCTAGTAATAGTAGTGAGACTTAAAATCTGTTGTAGTTTTATCTCTTTAGCAGCTAACATTTAGTAGCGAGGGTGCACAGTACGATAATGCAACGTATCTCTAATAGTATATCTCTAAGAGCAGGAAAATATACATCTCCCTTTTTCTTCAGAAGTAACAATGTATCTGTTTTCTGGACAGACACGTATTGTTTATTTTAATGTTTTATACACTAATTATTTCTGTTTGGAGCCTGAAATAAACACACCTAAGAATATAAACGCATTTCATTAGAACATCTTCTCTTAGAAGATGTTTCACTTGCTTAATGGTGAATATTAGGCGATACTGATGTAATCATGGGATTAAGAGCAAAGAGTTTGCAGGACTATTGCACTTAATTTTTGCCCACTGTACTGCAGGGAACCAGTGTGTCTTGAGTCATTCCTATCTTCTCTGTACTGGTTTTATAAAGTTTATTCCAATTAATAATAAGGCAATTCTCTGTTATAATTACTATAATAATTAGTTTGAGGGAATTCTGGGAGCCTTAGGTGAACACTGTTATTTAGAATAAATGCTAAACTATAACACTGTAATTCAAATGTAAAATGAGATGTCCAGCAATTTCTATAAAGTCAGAATAAGGTATTTCAGTAATAATAGTTCCTTGTACTTACTACTCTTCATCTGTACATGATGAAAAATCTGTACATCAAAGAAGTTATCAAGGGTTGTAACCACTTTATACATTTTACAAAAGGGCTCTTTGAAGCACATAGACTATCAAGCCCGAATTTTCCAAAGCAGCTGCTGTGTTGGGTGCCTTCATACTGGGGGCCTGACTTGAGACATGTTTCAGTTGAAAGGTTCTGTTTGTTTAAAGGTACCAGATGGAACCCTGGCATAACGTGTAACAGAAGTTACATGGTGTGCTTTTTATCTCTTTAATGAGAACTTCTGTGGAGAAGACAGATTCTATTAACTTCATATTTAAATACACTTTGATTAAATTTTGTCTTTTTCATCCTACTGAATGGTTTTCAGAATCATAAACATACAGTAATTTTTTCGTGTTTCAGGACCATCACATCAACTTCCCAAAGCAAGCATGTCAAACCTGCAGTTCACTTCGTTGTTTATGAAATTTGGCTTTGGTCAGACCAGCAGTCCAATAGGCAGCTTGTTTACCTTTGCAGTTTTACAGTCTCACATTAACAACACTGTGCTCAGAAGGATGGCTTTCTGCCTCTTGCCCTGTATGCCTCTGACAGCTTATCTTCTGCTGTGCCTGACCTGGGGAAAGTCCTTGGATTTCTAGTGGAAGGCTTTTAGTTTTCCATTTATAGTTTCAGACTATCTACTTTACCCAATGAAAAGAACCCATTTTCTAAATTTCAAATGGCATAACAAGTTACTTTTAGGTATCTAGAGCTAGAGTCGCTGAAGGACTAAAACACTTAGGTGCTTTAGTTAGTTTAACTCCTAGGCATATTTTCCCTAGACTGAATTAAAACTGCAGGTGAGTACCTAGATTTCCTACCTAGTGCAAGCAGAGAGTAAGACAATCCTTATCCTTCATCTGCTGAGCACTTACAGCTAGCTAACAAGAAAGACTGGGCACAGAAGCATGTTAGGAATCCTGCCTTGCTCTTGAGCTACATGCAGAATCATGCAGAGATGCCCAGCAGGAGCCAGCTCAGTTAGCCAGCACAGAGTAGCCACATCAGTGCCGTGTTTGGCAAAGGCTGATAATACATGTGGCTCTTTAGGATTACTTCCTCTTTGTCCCATAATCATTTGATGTAAAAATGTATAAACAGTCTTAAGATGTATTACAGTATCTGGAATGAGATTCAAGGATTACAGTGGGTCTGACAGTTTTAATACAGTTTCCACAGTCTGATTTCAAAGATGTTTCCAGCGTGCATAATTTCTCTTCTGGGAATATATATCACTCTATTTACTCTAAGTGCTTAGCAAAGAAATAAATTCAGATTGCTACTTAAAATGCTTTTTCTTAGATGAGAAAAATGCAGAACGGAAAACATGAGTTGTCACTTGTGCATTTTTAGCTGCCCAAACCAGCAGTTTCTGTTTGACTGTAAGCTCAGTAGTACTATTGAAAACTATCAGTCTTTGTCACAGTACCTGATTTTGGGTTGCTCAGGGAATTTACTGATGCTTTTATGAAATTCTTGCATGTGCTTTGAAATTCTACAAGACTTTTTCAAACATCATATACTTTCAGGACTGTGGTGCTCCAACTGACAGCAGCAATTGTGTGTGAAAGCAAGGGGAAGAAAGAGAGATTGATTGTGCCTAAGAAAGAGCTGGTTTCCAGAGATTCATAGCTTATTCTGTTGTACAGACACTCTTAGATTCACAGCAAAAGAATCCTATTTCCTATCTTCAGTAATTATACATAAATACTTAATCAGAAAGGAATTGGGAAGTGTTACCGTGATCTGTAGATCTAAATGAGACAACTTATGTGAAATCTATACTTACCAATATACACCATTTAGAGTTAGTGACAGGACACTGTGCGCTCTCACAGAACAGAAGAGACACCTACAAATAGCGAAGAAAGAGACCCAGTAAATGCAAGATCACTTATGTAACAGATTCTTTATCATTCTGAATTGCATTCAGAATTTAAAAAAGGGGTTACATTTATTAGTTTTGGCTTCTGGTTGGGGAGATCTAAAAGACTTCCAAACCCCTCTGTTCCCCTCCAAAATGCTTTTGTCATTTATCCTCTATTGCTCAACAGAAACAGTACTTTCAAGTTCCTGTCTCAGAACAAAACACAGATAACATATGTTTATTTTCACCCTCTACCCCAAAAGAGGTGATGCCTCACTGAATCTTTACACAGAATAGATCATCTAATGATATAGACCTGACCCAGCAGCAAGACTTGAAATCCTGAGAGCAAAGATGTGAGGCTAACTCTCATGAAACTTTTTCACTTTCTCTTACATTGAACCACAAAGGGTTACAAGTACAATAATTTATGTTAATGCTATTTTTTGCATAGAATTTTATTTCTGGAAGTCTTCCAACTTCAGGAGAGTTTAAATATTCTCTCAGTTCTTCAGTGTTGAATGATCCTTGCTCCTACTTTCGGTGCTGCTTGTTTTGTGCTTTTTCAAATCCCTTTTTAGTATCATTTTTCCACAAGTCGCTAGAAAAATAGAGATTTAATACACCAACTCAGGAAGCCAAAGAACCAAGGATGCCTGTATAAGTCAACCTCTTGCTGAATAAAAGCAAAGTGATTTTCTTCATTTAGCCATCTTAAATGTGGATCAGAAAACAGTAATCAAGTTTGTGAGAACCAACGTGTGTGGTATATTTTTTCCTACTGTTGCATATCTACATTCTAGTATTGCATGTTAATTAATGCACATAAGGCATTTGCCCAACAGTAACTTCACAGTTCTTTGCAACACGTTCTCTTGCTTCTGTAGAGGTGCTTACTGAAGGACTTGCTGCCACCCTTCTGCGGCTCTTTCACCTATCCTCTAATTGAGTCCCTCTCATAGTTATAATTTGTCTGCCAAATGACTTATCAGTTGGAAAGGCTCAAGTCAGATACTACTTCCTTTTTTGCTTGGTTTTAACTGAGTGCTGCCAGAAGAAAGAAGGGGTTAAAGCGTGGGAGGATTGCTAAGAAAAAGGGTTTGGTTAATGACACACAGGACTGCATCTCACACACCATAGTTTGTTTATTCTTCTGTAAACAGCAAAAAGAATTATCATCGTCATGGTAAGGCGAAGAGCATTCTCTCTTTTCCCCTCTTTAAACCCCACCGGAAATCTTTGGGTTAATACACAATTAATTTTTAAAAATCATAATATCAACTGATCTCCTGTAGTTTTATAGAGCGTCTCTTTAACTGATAGATGCTACTGTTGACAGAAGGGGAGGGGGTAAAGCTTTCAGTGTATGGAAATAACTAGCTCTGGGGAAGAGGAGATGGGAGCAGGCATGCCCTTTCTGACATGCCTGTTCTTTTTTATCAACCTCCTTTCCTAAATAGTCATGTAAGGATCTGTTCAATTTTTATTTATTCTTCTTTGTCTTTCCTGAGCTTTTTCCAAGAGATTTGTATTATTTGATTTTGCATGATTCACTTCTTACAGTTTTGCTGGGTTTTTTTGATACATCCAATATCTAAATCTCTGGGTTTGGCACCTAAGAAATAATATGGGATTTACCCTTACATCTATGCTTCTTGAACTGATTCTTTCCTTTCGAAAAATCAGTTAAACATGCAGGCTCGGTATTCTCATTAGGCTATGTGCTGTTGCAAAATGGTCAATTTTCAGTGTACATTTGCACTAAAAATTTAGTTTTAGAGTGAAAAAATAAACTGGAAGCAGATAGATCCTGTTCTCTTGAAGACATGAACTGCTTTGCTAAAATATCCTGACTTAGTAGAAAATATAAAATATAAATAGCTTGTGGAAAAATATGACTATTAAGAAAACTTACCGTTGTTTCACTTCATTCTGCTCAGCAGTCTCACATTTGTAGCTCCTCGGTTATTCGGGTAAGTTCCCCAGTCTGGTTATCTACATTCCCTGTATGCAGAGCTCAGGTAAAGCTGAAATAGTTTAAAATCTTGCTATTGCTGTTTATGTCCTCTGTAAGTGTAGCAGGCAAAGAGCTGGAAGAGGCAGGGAGTAAATTCCGTGCTAGAGTGAACTTGTTAAATTTGAAGTGTATTTCTTTCTCTGCCTCTGAAGAGGACGCTGTCAACCTGGAATCCGGTATATTTAAAATAAATGCTTAAAAAGTTTAATGTGCATGTGCCAAACTTGATATCTGGGAGAGGCAGAGTATGGGTAAAAATAACTAAAGTTGTATTTTTCATAATAGTAACCCCTATTTTGTGGCTTTGTGAAGGGTCAGCATAAACAGGGAAAAATTATTAGAATGAATTGAAGTAGTTCAAAGCTAGTTGACTGACAGCAAGGTAACTGGTTAAGTTTAGAAATTGTTTAGGTTAACTTGAAATATAATTGCTTTTTTTCCCTCAGTGCATCACAAAAAAAATTGTTTCAGGTCAAGTGTTTTGTTAAGTACAATTTTTTCCCATGCTTTTCAAATAAGAACACAAGCAAAAGCAGCAAGCCTTCATTGCCGCCTAAAACTGTCCCTCTCTCTCTGCCAGTAGTTAGGGCACTCACCTGTAGGAGAGCGGTATGAGTCTTCTGTGTAGGACCTGAAACAGGGACTTGAGTGGGTCTTGTGCTTCTCAGACTATTCTCTCATAGGTTTGATTTGCACATCCTTCCTCCTAATATTTTTATAGCACATTGTGCCTGCAATACTCCAGATGAATTTTCAGCCTAACAAAGCCTGACACTGCTAGTGTTGAATATTTGAGTCTCAGTTGCCGCAGAATGCTAGAGCCTGAAGAGTAGTTGTTTATTTATTTAAATGTTTTTGGCTAATGCACTTCTTGGGATATCACGTGACTACTAGAACTCTGAGGCTTTCTGTTTCTCATGGTTGTGAGAATTACGATACTGTGATTTAAAGATACCGAAAGTTACTGGCCTTCCAGTATGAAGTTAGAAGGGTTCTAAATTATTAGAATTGTTCAGGATAGCAGGGTCTCAGAGGTTTTCATGTTACTTGAAATGCAGTTATTTATGACCTTCTCGTGAATGATAAAGCTCAGACTTATTCTTCACTAAATATTGTTTGTTGCTTTTTCCCCTCTGAAGGTGAACATATGCTAGCAAATAAATGTTTAAATTACAGAACTGTCCACACTAGAAATTACCACCTATTAGTTACCACAAAGTTGCTAATGACTAGTAAAAATACTACTTTTTTCTGTAATGTATGCTCTAAGAAGTGTTTTCAGTCAGGTTTAACTGACTCAGATGAACTAATCTATGAAAATAACATCCAATTGATCCCTTGAGACACAGCCTGAAGTTCTGATTCAACAAATCACAGTAGTTTATGCTTCCTCTCCACTGGAGACCTGCAAAGGACATATTTAATTACGTTGTTAAATTAGGGGTTTGGCTGTGGCAACTTACATTAGCTAATGAGAAAAACCCCAGCCAAAAACAGAGGAAATATTTTAATGCTAACATAAACAGGTATGAATATAAATACAAATAAGATTTACATTTCTTGGTTAAGAAGAGGGCGTTTTGCTTTCAGATAAGAACAGAGCTTTAGAGATTCATGCAGTGTACTTGAAACGGCTTCCCCCACGCTGTCCAAGGAATGGATAGGCAAGTCCTCTGCTTTTTTTAGTTGCCCCAACGCCTTTGTTCAGGCATTTCTGAAATGGCTAGTGTCTCAAGGGTAAGAATGCCTGAGCAGAAACATGTGGAAGAAGCCTGATCTACAGATCAAGGATACTTCTTGCCTTCTGAAAATCAAACATTTCAGTGCTGTGCTCTGGAAATCAAGCATTCCTTTGCTGTGTTCTGTCAGGCTGGGCCCCACTTTGGAGCCTCTTGTGAAGCTCAGTCTCTGTGCCCTCTTGCACTGGGAATACTGGCTCATCTACATTTATCTGAGTTAAAATACAAGCTCTTCAGGGCAAGTACCGGGCCTTTTATGTGTTTTGAAAGAGCTGTATATAATTAAGGTACTTTGTATGAAGAAATTACTTCAAAACAGTTTACATAGGGCAGCTATTTCAAGATCAAGAAAAAAATCTTGAGCCTCCTTCCCTGAGGAAACAAGGCTTATGTGGCTGGACTGGCTGGCTGTCCCTCCTCCCTTCCAACACCTTTTGAACTTGTTGGACAGTTTAAATGACATTTTAAAGGGGGAGACGTCTCAAAGATAATTAAGTTCCCATGGACTTTATGAAAATCAGCTGCTGGGAAGTGAGAAATCCAGATCCACAGTTCAAATAATTTATTTTTTCCAAGCATAATCTTGCAAACCCAAAGCTTGACTGCAGTGTAATAATGACTGTCAGGTTGATAATGTAATCCCAACTAATTTAGAGGACTGACAGTTATTATGCATCCAAATATTAATATGCTGATTGACACCATAATGAAATTAAATTCCCCCTATTTTGGTGTTTCACTGGTTTTTAATATGAACAATAGAAGCGTCCTCCTCACAGCCGTAGTGGTTATGAATTTTCAGAGAAATTAGTGTCACTCATTGCTTATTGGCTTAAGTGTTCCTGAAAATACCATATTTTAACTTTTTTTTTACCTAGCAATGTTCATTAGTGTCTCCTTATCCCTCCCCTATATAATTAGTTAGTACTGGCAATACATATGTAGAATCAAGAAATTAGATAGTAATTGGGCTGCATTACTCATGATTGTTACATCTGATAGGGAAATTTATAGTTGTTTCTGTTATCGCAAAATCAATTTAACTGTCTGAGCTGCAGCCCTCAATGTTCCTCTCTATTTAATTGTTTTGGTTCTGCTGGTTGAAAGAGGTCAGCAAAGGGAGGGAAACAACAGACATCAAATGTTCTCATTTGTAGATTATTTCACTATCTCAAAAAAAACCCAACCCCAACAACTCAAAAACTGAAGCTCAAGGTCATGCCTATTTGAAAGCAGCCGGGGGAGGATCACTATGTGTGCAGAGACAGGACTTTGTTGGTGGTACAGTTGCTTATCAGCTGTGTAACACATGTAAGAAAGGTAAGGAAAGACAAGGGTTCCCGTGGATTTCTGTTTGGTTGCAGGATGATAAAGCAACTCTACATATTACCCAGTTTAAGTTTTTCTGTGTTTTTCATGTGCTTGGGCAGGCCTAGCTGCTGTACACCCTCCAACTGGCAACAAGTAGGCTCTGCAGCGCTCTCAGGCAGTCAAGGCCATGTTTCAGAACTCACGGCTGGCGGACTTTTACAGCAGAGGCCACATGTTAAGTCTGTTGATGAAGCAAAAATAACTAAGTTAATACTTTTTCACCTGGAGGAGGAAGCGACCGTGTAAAAAAGGCCTTTATTTTCTTCGATAGCCAGAGGGCCAGACAGGCTGCAGGCGGGTTGACCTGGTGTCTCTCCCGCCTCCGCGCAGGGCCCTCAGAAGCGCCCGAGCGAGGCTCCTTGCGTGGTCCTTCCTGTCGAAGCTGTTCCACTTCATCTAAGTAATTAAGCGTTAATTAGAAGAGGACTAGTTTAGCATTCATTAAATATTAAATACTAATTGAGCGCCCGGGGAGAGCGCCGGCACCATTAGACCGCGGAGTCATTCTCACGCCGCCCCGGCCGGGGACGGTGCACGGCGGGGAAGGGGGAGCGGAGCGGAGCGGAGCCGAGCCGCTTCGGCCCCCCGGAGCAGGCGGAGACCGAGGCGGTAGGCCCAGATAGAAGCTACCCTCGCCCGCCGGCCCCGCGGTTGCGAGGTGGAAAATGCGGGTTCATCTCCCCGCAGGGCTTTGAACCGAGATCTCCCACAAGGGCCCCAGCCGGCGGGCGGTGCCGGCCCCAGCATGCCTACCCGGGCGGGTCCTGCCGCGGAGCTGAGCGACGCCTGCTCCCGGGCCCCGCCGGGGCACGGCACCTCAGCGCGGCCGGGGCTGGCGGAGGCAAACGGGTTCCCGTGTGCCGCGCCGCCCCGTCCCGTCCCCTCGCCCCGCCGCGGGGAGAGCGCCAGCCCCGCTCCCGTCCGGGCGCTCCTTCACGCCGGGCGGCGGCGTGAATTCACTTCCCGCCCTCAACCCCTGTTGCTTCGCCCTCAACGTCAAAAGTTTGTCGGTTTCGCCCGGGGCGGCATTTTGTCCTCAGTAACACGGCAGCCGCCGCCGCCGCAGCGCGGGCTGCTCGGGCACGCATGGGATGCGGCGCCCACTCGCGCTCCGCCACCCCCTCGAAAGCCCCCCGTGGCGGAGAGCGCCGGCTTTCGCGCGCTTCCCGCCGCCCCTCAGCCTTGCCACCGCCGCCACCCCTCCCACCGCGGCCCAGGGAGGCCGCCCGGGCGCGTCGAGCCGCTGCCCGCGGCGGGAGGGGCGGGGGCGCGGAGCGGGCGGGGGCGGGCCGAGGCGGAGCGCCCAGACGGCCGGCGCCGGGGCAGCCGCGCGGGTAGCGGCGCCGTGCGCGGCGTGTGGGGCAACTCCGCGGAGGGGCCGCCGAGCTGAGCCGGGCCCGGCGGTGAGTGTCGGGGCTGTTGCTGGGGCGGGAAGGTGAGGCGAGGCGCCCGCACCTGCGGGGCCGGGTGAGGATGCGGCATGACTGCGGGCGGCTAAAGTCCGCCGCGGCTCCTTCATCCGGCTCGTCCTATTCGGGGACGGGGAAGGATGGCGGCAGCCTCGAGGGGCTTCTCCCTCCCGGTAACGCGGGGGGCCGCGGCCGTACCGGCCCGGTGCTCCGTACCCGTCCCGGCGGGGAGGGAAGCGGGGGTGTGGGGTCACCCCGGCGGTGCTGGGTGGGGGGCGCGGACACATGCCCGGACACGGCGTCTGCCGCAAAAACCCCCTAGTTTAAAACCCGCCGAAGCAGCCTCCGTGGTGGCGAGAGGGACCGGCGCTCTCCTCGGGAGGTCCGGTCCGGCGTAGTAGGAAACACCGGCGGTGTTTGGAAATGGACATCTCAAAACAAGTATTCATCGTACCGGCATGCAAAAAGTGCTAGTATATTAAAATGCAAATATGCATGTATACTCGGCAATGCTGTTGCGTGTTTCCTGTTTACCATGTTAATTAGCAGTTGTAAGGGAAAACTTCACCAAGAGTAATCCGGGGCAGTATTTGACCCAGTAATGTTCAGTGAATGATGCGGTGGCTTTTATAGTTCTGGGGTTTCTAGCCCAAAAGACGAGCCAAGTATTTATTGGACTTCATTAACGAGAAACGTATGAGTGGTATTGCAGCTTACACCTTTGAAACTGTTCTCTACCAGCACAAGGGTCAAAAATAACTCAGCCAGTATGGAAAGGAAAGTTAAACTCCCCACTCTTGTTTTTGTAATAAAAATTTAGACCGAGCAGTTTGTCCCTAGTCTTGCAGACACCAGGATGTTTTCCTGTGTTATTTTGCGTGACGTTAACTAATTTTGCAAAAGTTTCAGATTTAGGACATAAAATGCTGGTATTGTACGGCAGATGAGCCTACTTGTAAACAAACATAGGCAAAAACTTACTGACGGATCTTGGGATTTTAATTGGTTTTTGAGGGTTTTGTTTTTCTTGTTCTTTTTTTGACAGCTGGTATTGTTGGGTAAGCTGTTTTGTTCCATTCACTGTGTCCTTTTAATTTATAGGTGATGCTAATACAAACAAATGCATTACAAAAACAATTTTTACATTAACCAAATGTTTGTTTGTTTGTTTTTATAGTCCACCTCACAACTTCCAGATTCCTCCAGAGAAGAGAATAGAAAGAAACCAGTTTTGGAAAGACTTGGAAATTTGTTTGGTACAGGGAAAAGGAAAAACGTCAAAAGTTCACAAGAACACGCTTCACATCGGAAAGGGGAGAGGTCAGTTTCTCCTCACAGAGCGCAGCCGATATACTGTAGGCACATAAAGGAAGGACACGAAGCTCCTGAAGTACAGAAGCAAGTGAGAAACGTGAGTGCTGTTTCTGAGGCGCAGGAATATAATTTCAGTGGGGAAGCAGGACCGCTGTATCGCGATACCATTTCAGAATGGAGTAGTAGGGGGGTCTCCTCTGACAGTGAGTGGTCAGCAGATTGGAGCAGCAGCAGTGAAACCATTAAGAACTCTTTCTGTGAGAGTAGCCTGAATGTGGAAACCCTGGAACTGGAGAAAGAATCTGTCACAGATATAAATAATTCCACAACTCCAGATTTCATAAAAAGCTTGAGAAATTTGCCTAGTGAAGAGTTAGAAAAGAGTATCTTAAGCCACAAGCAGCTTGTGAACACGTGGGTGTCTGAGGAGCCCGGGCATGCAAAACCAAAGGATTTGCCATACCAGTTGGAATCTGCGGCGAGTGAGCACACACGTTCTGCCAGAGTGTTAACAGTTGATATCTATCTAAGGAAAACAGACGAACTCCTTAATGAACCTGTGACTGTTACATCAGAAGAGGACTGTAGTGACTCGGACACAATGGATAAAAAATCTGCTAATAAAAGATCTGGAAAAAGGAGAAAATCTCAGTCGTCTAGTGACATTCCAAATGGAGAAAGAAACCCAACTGAGACTACCGCAAGAGAAGAATCTGTTTTTGAGGATGATGTCCCTTCTGAGGTGTTTTCAGACAAGATAATAAACTCTGAAAGAAAATTGAAGTCTCCTCAGCAGACTCCTGAAAAGAATTCCTCTTCCCCAGGTAATAATCAGGACCTAAAAGTTGGATCCGCTCACAAAGGGGCATCTAAAACTGAAGCTGACAAAGGCAAGCAGCAGATCGCAAACACAACCCCTGCAAGGAGAAGGTCATATAAAAAGAATCAATCGGACCCTGTCCCCATTTCCCCTACTGGTTTGAAGGGTCAGGCAAGGGATTACTCCTCAAAAAGGCAACCTTTAGCATCACCAGAGAGTAACCCAATGACAAAAAGAACTTCGGTGGAAAAGGGAGCTATACCTGTGGCTTTTGGGGAAGACAGCTTCGAGTCTCCCAAAGTTTCTTTGGCTGATAAGACAGAAGACACTGCCTTGGCATTGGCTGAAGGCAGAAATGAGACCAAGGCAGTAAAGCATGGTAATGGTTCGGATGGAAGAGGTTTTTTGCGTACCGATGGGATTAAAAATGGAGACCTGTGTATGTCAGCTGAGAGGCAGACAAATCCTGATTTAGACAGCTCGAAGCTGAAGAATTTGGATGCTTCCAGAACAGTCACAACAAAGATTAGCCTGTAAGTAACAAAAACTAGTTTACCTTGTCCCTGTAGCTGTAATTTTTCCTGTACCTGTATTCAGGATTCTCTAGGAACTTTAGCTATGTATCTTGTTATCTATCTAAATTATTTTCAGTTAAGAACTGCCTTTTTTTTTAACTTATCATAATTACAGTTACCACATAACAAGCACTGTGGTTTATGTGTGTTAGAAAAATAATATTTTTTTCAATTTTTTTAAATGGATAGGGTATTTTTTTGTAGCTCAATGACATTGCATGGAATAATTTAACATACATAAAAGCTGCTCTGTCGTTGTTATCAGTGCCCCTGTTGTTGCTCAGATTAGCTCGACTGTCATTGACCTTAATGCAGTTTTGCTGTCTGTAACCAACTGAGGATGTGGTTGAAGATTTTGTGTGTGAAAATGTTTGAATAAGGAATACATTCAAGGTGTTCTTTGGAAAAACATAAATTCTGCTATTATTTTATGACGAAATGTAAAATGCAATGTAGAACTTGATCCTTCCAATGATATGATAAATCGCACTCCAGAGATTTGAATATGTATAGTTGCTTTTGTAAGTATGTGCAGGATGAATCATGTAAATTTTTATGCATGTGCATAACGTCAGGCGTTTGCAGAATTATACACCTATTAGTTTGCAGGATTTGGTTTTACACTCAAGTAAGTTGTCGTCTGTCAAACAGAGGTGATCAGTGCTTTCCTTAGGGTTCTGAAGAAGTGGATGTATTTCTAGCTTTCACTGTAATCACTAGTATGAACCCAGCGATTGATTTCCTGGATTCTATTACATTCTCTTCTACAGTGAATCATTTTATTACATTCATCACTTCTACTGTTTGTCACGGCTACGTACTGAGTGCTATTGCTTTCCTCATTCTGGTACGTTCATTTATAGGTGTCAGAATACGTTGAATCCTGTAGGTCCCCCCACGGTGCACCGAATGCTCAGAATTGCCATTCACTTGTGTTAGAGGAATGTGGAAGTTCAACATTATGGCTTAAGAAAGACCTGTGTTTCCGATTATGTTTCCCACATCTGAGAAGCATAGGAGCATTGGGAACAATTTCCTTTGCATGATTTGTAATACTCTACTTCTGATTTGTTAATTCGTAACTGAATTAAAAGCACCTAGTACTGAAAGTTAAACTGCAGTATTTTTGTACATGGTGATGCTTTGCTGTTGGGCCGTATAGATCACAAATCCTAAACTCTGAAGTTTTGTATCTTCACAACTTCAAAGGAAAGGTAGCTTTCATATTTTTCTCCTTGTGTCACTGTCATCAGTGATGAGGAAGTTATAAATGCTTTTGTAGCTGGATTTTGTTTTTCTGGGTATCTCCTTGGCTTGCTGTACAGTGAATTATCTTCTGCTGTACTCATAAAGTAATGGACAAGTATCCTTTCTGACAGATTAAATTTTAATGAATAAATAGCCTGTTCTGTTTCACCTGATTTTGTGGGGGGGTGTGGTGCTCTGTGTCTTGGCCATATTTGCTGCTATAGGAACTTTAGCCCTGGGTGGGGACCGCTGTGATGCCTGCAAGGTTCCTGATGCATCTGGTAGCTGTCATTGCATGGCACCACACAGTTTCTTTAGCCAGACAAATTGATACAGTCAGATTACCTGGAGTAATTTGTCGTCATTCATCAGAACACATGGACTATAAACCTGGATGTGGATTAAGCTGCTATAAAATGGGAGGGGAAAGGATGGTGTCATTACTAGTAGGTGTGTTTTTGGTCTCTTGTTGCTTTGAACTAGAGAGCAGTTAACTTTCCCATTTTCAAAGGTTAAAAAATTATTGTTAGATACTTCACATGAATCCCGTTCAAGTTGAAAAATACTCATTAACTCATAGACTCGTTTGCCTCCTATAAGATGGATTGTGTATAATCAAAATAGTTTTCGCTTAAAAATACAGTATGTATCTTACTAATGACATTGTGCCAGTTTTCGCAATCAAGTTTCTTTAGAAACAGTTTTAAAAGAAGTTGGTTTTGCTGGTTCCCTGCAAGTAATAATAGCGTTTTCAGTCTTTTCTCCTTTTATGTCTGTGTACTGGGCAACTTGGAGTCACAGGATACTTTGCTTCTAGCTTTTGCAAGGGAAACCTCTCAGGTTTGAGACTAAACTGAGGTTGATAGTACATCTTAATCAGCAAATAAAACCTCAGGCTGTAGTTACTTTGATGTGCTTAGCGGAAAACTTGGCTTCAGTTGTCGTATTTGATGTTCAGACATGGTTTTGTAGTTGCCTTTGCATTTATGCCCACTTGTTGAATTATTCTGCTCTGTTAACATACCATTTTTCTTTGCTGGCCTCAATCTGATGTTTTGGCATCAATGTGTTTTGGCATCAGTTACGTGCTTTACATGGTCGTTTGGACAGTATGCTTCAGCTATGTGACTCACCTACCATTTATGACTATACTGGGAGAGGTTTAACTGCTTGTTTCCACAGGTTAGCTGCAAGGTGTAGCTGAAGAGGACATCAGGATTTCTCTTGTGCCTGCTTGCTCCAGGCATTGCAGACCAGCAGTGGGTAGTAGGAATTGGCCACACTGGGCTGTTTGTAAGAAAACGTTTGCACCATTAAGTGAATCCATCTTTCAATGCATTTCCCCCATACTAGAGGGGAGGCTTAAAGGGTACTCAAACAACATCTCCTCATTTTAAACAAGCTTAGAAACTCAGTTCTTGCAATAAGGTGTGTCTTTTGGCTGTATTTAAAATCAGTGTTTCTTACTGTGGAAAAAGATGTAATGAAAAGGTTGGTTAGAAGAAGCCAGCTGTAGTGGATGGAGCTCTAGGGCTGAGCTTTCTGTTGCTCTTTGGTCTTAGCTGTTTTGCTGCTGTGCAGAAATACTTCAGAATGTAAAGTATGAAGTGCTGAAGTGGTTGTTTCTGTGTGAATTTGCACAGCTTGAAACTATACCTTTGAGGTGTTAGCTGTTCATTTAAAACAAATTTTAGGTGTGGCTGATAACTATCAGTGTTAACCATTGAGCTTGCTTGTGTCGAGGCAGACGAGAGAGATGGATTTTATTAGGAAGATACACGTTACATTGAAATGCACAGAGTAGTGCAAGTGACAGGCTGACAAAAGGCTGGATGGAAATGAGTCTGTTAAGATAACTAAGCTGTTAGTGATACGTCTTGAAAGTACAGGTAGAAGGAGGGGATACGTACCTTTCTCTGATCAGAAGAGGACATGAAGGGTCCTGGTGAACAGCAAATTCAGCATTTGTCAGTGGTGCATCCTTGTAGCAGATAAAAGGCTAAGCCTGTATTGGGCTACGCTGGCAGGACCATAGCCAGCAGGTCAAAGGAGAAGATATTTGGTGCTCATGAGGCTGGATCTGGGACTTTATATCGAGTTGTACCCCTCCCTCCTCCAGCTCTCCTCTCCTGGTACAAGAGAGATGTTCACAAATTGAAATGAGGCCAATGGTGAGCCTCTAAGAAGGTGACGGCACTGGAGCATGCCGTGTCTGAAAAGAAGCTGAGGCAGCTTATTTTGTTCAACTGAGAGAAGAGAGGGATATATCATTGCTCGATACCTGTAGAGGTTTTATAGAGGAGGCAGAGCCAGATTCGTCCCTGAAGTGTGCAGTGAAGGGGCAATGGCCACGGCTGCAACAATGAAGTTGCAGTGGGATATAAGGCAAAAACAGTTCACAGTGACAGTGACTGACCTGCTGCAATGCTTCCCTTGGAGATACTCAGAACTTGGTCAGACAAAGCCTTCAGCAACTTGGTCTAACTTTGAAGCTGTCCCTGTTTTGAGCAGAAAGTTGGACTGGCTGATTTGTACAGGTCCCTTGCAACTTATATTCATTTTCCAGAAAGAAAAATCATATAATAATTTAACTTTGAAAAGTTTAGGAAAAACAGTCATATTGCAAATAAAAAGCAGTGTCTAAATATATTTAATTTGATGCTATGTGACAGTTCCCTCCCTGCCTTCCCCCTTTCAGGAATAATTTTTTTCTGTTTCTAGACTTAAATTTTCTAAGTATGTTTTACTAGCACCTATCTGAAATATGGCCAATCATTTTCAAGTTTACTATTTCATTTTTTATCCATCACATGTTCTTCATAAGAGCCTTCCAGTTGTGAACTGATGTGAGCAGGCTGGTAGTTACAGTAAGCGCTGTCAGGAAGTCTCCTCTGAAAAGACATGCTGATTTTTTACGGTTGCTTTCTGCATAGGTTCTTTGGCAGCTGATTTTTGGGTTCTTTCTGTTATTTCAGTAAGTTTGTTCCTCATGCTTCTCCCAAGAAAAGAAGCTTATACAATTGAGAGCCTTGCTTTAGTAGGGTCTGTCTTACTTGGGATGGATTGCTTGAGGAAGAGGAGAAAGGAGTAATCTCAGGTTTTGGCTTGTTCATGTTAACTCACTTCTACCTCATGCTTCTTTCTTGGACTGAAGAGCTGTCTGAGAGCTCAGTGAACACAATTTGTGTAGGTGAGAAAGAAGAAAGCGCTTAAATAACAGAATAATCAGTTGATAGAGCATTTGAGGCCCTGGAGATTCTTGCTGCAAGCCAGTTTCTTTATCTCCCACCATTGTCAGTTTTCATGTAGTGCAGTTTCTGCCTGTTCTGCTGCTGCTGAGTGTCTCTGGATCCCTCTTTGGAGAACAGGTCTGCCTTTGAGGTGAGGGTAGGCTCATTGACACTCTTATATCTGACTCATAAATTTTGAAGACAGGTGCCCTGCACCTTCACAGCTGTTCATACTGTTCCTGCAGTAGCAAGTGCCATGGACAAATGATTTTTCCTGGATTCAGAGGAAGGAGGATTAAAACCCTCAGCTGCATGTCATCAGCCTTCTGCCATAGTACATGAGTACTATGTGCTACATACTTGTTCATGCTTCTCTATCCACTCAGATGGAGAAGTTTCTTGTAAGTGTTCCCTAATTCAGTTCTTGTAAAATCAGCAGAGTTATTTTGCACAGTTTAAATTGTTAGCTAACTTTACTTGAAGGAAATGGGAGAGTCCTCACGCATGGTGTTCGCTTAGCCAAGCAGTGGTGCAGTGATTGGGGACGGTTACCTTTTCCACCAGTACTAATGGGACCAGAAGAGGTCTTTCACTCAATTTAAGGTTGCCTCTGCAACCTTAAAATTAAGGGCTGCAAAAAATCTGGACAGATGTCTTCAAAACTTGTTGGAGAGGTATATTCAAATGCTAACCAACTCATTATCACCTTAATGAATTAGGATTTGTTTCCTAAACTCTGTAGGGAATTGCATGCGTATAATTTATTCTGCCTATTCGCTATTAAATTTTCATGTCTGACAGTCATAAGTAGTTAAGTTCTCTGCCTCAGTTGCAGGTGCTGTAGGCTGCTGCGTGTTTTTTTTTTGTTTTACTGAGCATTAAAGAGCTGCATACATGTTTGGAATATATCCTCCTTATTTAGTGTCTAACTTTTTTTTTGTCATTCATATAGTTACTCCTTTTTTACTTAATTCCTTTTGAGATAACCGAAACTTAAACTGCATATGACTATGGAAAATTTCATTATAATGCTACATTTTATTGTTTTGAAAATTGCTACAAGTCTTTTCAAGATTAATCAAAGATGTAACTCTGTATCACTTTGCCTCCTGTAGTCCAGCCAAACCGAAGAATGTAGAGCTGAATTTTAAAGCATCTACAAATCAAGACAGTTTAGAAAGTGAGCAGGATGCTCTTGAAAAACCAGTTAATAAAACTAACAGCAACATTGCCAACAAAATTTCTTTGTTTGAAAATAAATGTGCTAACCAGAGCCAGAGGCCTACTGACATCCCTGCTTCAAAAAACAGTACTGTACCAAGCACATTTGTTGGCAGAGCAAAGCTGAAATTTGGAAAGCAACCTAAGGAAAGCGAACAGCCTGATAAAACACTAAATAAGCAAAGCAGTCGGCAGAAGTTATTTGAGAATGGCACACCAGAGAAAGAAAGCACTGCAGAATTAAAAGGCAAAAATGAAGAAGGCTCTGCCTCTTATGAGGATATTGGGAAGACAACAGAACTTAAAGTAAAAGCTGCAATATCCCTTTTTAACCAAAGCAGCAAAGTAGATGCTAGTAGTGTCTCTCTGAAGCAACCCGATCCAGAATTAACCACAGCTAAAAAAGAAAGTTCACCTTTTAAACTGTCTTTGCACTCACCCAGTAGAAGTGAAAATACTCAAGATACTTCCTACCAGAGAAATAACAGAAGCTCAGAATTCCACAGAAATGAAGAAAAGATGCTGCCAAACACAGAAGCTTTATCACCTTGCAGTGATGATAAATATCCTCTACCATCTCATCAGGTTTCTAGATCAGAATTTAAGAAGATGGAAAATGGAGATAAAAAGGCAAAGCCAGGAGATTTGAGCTTTGCAGCACTGCAAGATGATGACAGCAGTCAAGATAGTATATTGCTATCAGAGCACAACCTCAATACACAAAAGAGCCCAGGCAAAACCTGTAATGGATCTGCTGAAGATGACAGCATTTTTGATTCTCCAACCGACATGAGAAAGTTTGCTGAAACAATAAAAAACTTGGACAGCTCGGTTTGTTTACCCCAGAAGAAGAAGAGGTCAAAGCTTCCCAAGTCCCCAGCACCCCACTTCGCAATGCCTCCTATTCATGAAGACAACTTAGAAAAAGTATTTGATCCTACTGTATTTACTTTTGGTTTGGGACTGAGGAGGGAAAAAACACAGGATCTGTTACCAGCCCAACAAATTAAAATGCAAAGCCTGGAAACAATAGCCAGAGTCAGGCCCAAGCGTGCATCAACAGAGCAAAGTATCGTATTCAAAGCCCTGCAATCATGTAATAGAGACGAACCTGTCTTTACTCAGGAAATAAATGGAAAAGAGAATATTGATGGTACAGAGGGTGAAATTAAGAGATCTCGTCTTGAAAAAAGCTCCCTTTTCTCAAGCTTGCTGTCTTCTACATCTAAAGAAAAGTTTTTTAATCCTTCTGTCACCTCAGTAAACAACACTGCTACAGGCTTTACAACTGACTCCTCAGGGATGCCTCTTTTACAACAGGATGCTTCTGGGCCATTCAGCATGCCTCAAAAATCAGAGGTAATAAAGATCATTCATGAAATGCAACCACGTAAAATTTTGTCTACCTGCTGAATGACTGTTAATCTTGATTTTGTAATTCAGTCTCTTTCAGATATGAAATTTCCAAGTTTTGTGGAGAAGTACATGCAAGCAGATAGTGCAAAGAAAGACCTAAATTTACAAATGCCCAACTATGGGAACCCTGAGAAAAGTTTTTCCAGCTGGCTAGGGACAAGCAGATATGAATCAAATGTCCCCACTGGTTTATTAGATGTGGATGTAAGTATTGTGTTGTTTAAAATCTGCCTGGAAAGTTACCCAGCTTTTGTATTTTCTATAGACGATGTGCATACATTGTTTTGTTTTGTTTTCCCCTCTTAGGGACATACATAGGTTACAAATACAGAGAGGTGAGCATAGGTATGGTACCAGTTTAATCTGATGTTGCCTACACATGAAAATGAGGTGGCGTCTATTAACATGGTTATGGTTCTTTATGGTACCCTTATTTTGAGACTCTTCACAAGTATGAATTGAAAGCGTATGTTTGAATATTTCTTCATACTTGGTTTTGTATTATTTTGAACCAAATCTCATGCTAACTTTATTTTTTGTTGTAAATTAGTGGAATGTTTTCTGTGAACTTCAGAAACTTCTACCTGCTTCTTCTGTTGATGGTAATCTCTGTCCTCTTCCAGCAAGGCATTCAGCCATTGCACCATTAAATGAGTAACAGGACAAACTTTTTTTAGTCCTCCGTTTTTGTTCCCAGCATTCCCATGCATTTGATAGAATATCTATATTCATTAGGAACACTTTAAAAAGTGGATGGTAGTGATTGTTGAAAGTGCTGCTACAGTGGTCGGCTGTTCCTTTGTCTGATTATGAGCGTCTATTCATCATGAGTGAAGGCAGACCTGCATTTTCCCTTCAGGGCAGCTTTACCTTAATGTGGGAGAACTTTGTAATTTCTGTGTTCAAAGCGATGAACCAATGTCCTATAGGATCTGCTATTTCGGTTGTGGGCCTTTACTGTTACTTGAGAGGAAAACTATAATCAAGAGTTCTAAGAATCGTGGGAAGAAATATGTTCTCCAGACTTTAATAGCTGTGTTAATGTGATCTGTGGGATTGAAGCAGCATATAAGAAGTTTGAGAAATACTTTTCCGAAGCTAATGGTTATCTGCTGTTACAGTTCTACTAAAAGGGGTGGGGGAGTAGTAGAAATAATTCCTTTCCTCTTCATCTTGCAGAAGGAAATAAATCCATGCTACCTTGCAATTTTGAGGATGCAGATTTTTCTCTCATGGGAAGTTTTTTAATAAGTGTGGGGATGAAAATTAGGGGGGTTATTTGCAGTGGTATAGACTTACGCTGCCAGTTAAAGAGGCTTTCTTACTCTGGATGGTCCTGCTTAGGTTTCAAAACCTGAGTTTAAAGCTAAATGACTAGTACTGGTTATTTTTGCTACTTAAACTGGTGCCCCTGACTGGGTTTCAGTTTTTCAGTAGAGTGTGGAGGCCTGATATGGCAAGGAGGTACGTACACACATAAGACTGCTATTGAGAGAAGCCCATTAGGCTCCGTAGGGTTCCAGGACTTCTGCAGCATTGTTGCTGGCTCTGAAGTGTCTTGCTCAAGTTATAGAGGAACTGAGAATGTTGGTATGATGCATACCTACTGTGCATCTTCCACTGACTAAGAAAATGATGATGCAATGCCTAATGGGTAATGTGAAGGAAAAGAGTAAGGGCAGCCCAAAACAATTACTTCGGCATTCCTTAAAACACAGAGCAAGTTCTAACTGGAATTGAAGCACAGGCTAAAAAAACCAGTCATGCTTCAACGTGTCTTGATGATGCCTACAAAAATCTGATGGTGGTTAGGAACTCTGTCCTGAGACCACTGCCTGCCCTGCATGCTGACTACTATGTTCTCATTAGTTTCTTACACATGTTGTTGGTTATCTTAGTCTGCAACCTATTTAGGAGCAGGGTCTGTTTGGTGGTTTTTGTTTGTATGAATAGTCCCTAGAAGCATGGGACCCTGACCCAAAATGAGCACTCCTGTCCTTGCTAGGGAACCAGGTGCATAATTGCAATGCTTTCTTTATTTGTTTTAAGATGACGTGGTGCAACCACAACTTTCCCATATATTCTATATCATATAATTTACCACTGACTTCAGTATTGTTATAGATGTTGTATACCTCAATGTGTTTTATTTTCTCTGCATTTTTCATCCATCACTTATTGCGCAGTCTCACGCTTTTCTGAAGAAACCTATATTGTTACAAGGTGTTCAGCACAAAATTGATTATGCTAATTAGTTCATACATGTAAATGCCATCATGCCTCCTCAGTGTTTTCATGTGTTCCTTCAAAATTATTTCATGCTTTGTGATTACCAGACATTGAAACTTTCATTAATGTGTTTATCATTGTAGAGCATATATTTTATTAATGACAGTTTTTTCAGTAATCTCTTGGTATGAAACTCCTGGAACATATAGGAAGCTGATCAGAAGGATTTTAAAGCATTTCAAGTCTGAGTTTAGTTGGCTTCAGTGAGATGATATATTCAGAGTTTAAAAAAAAAAAGGGTGTAAATTTGTACATTTGTGGCAAGATACCGCTCTTCAGGAGGAGGAAGGAATTGAAACAGTAAGTAGGTGTAGCTGAAGTGTTATCAGCTTTTTACTATCCAGACTAATTTTTATTATGTTTCACTAGCTCTTTTTGGTAGCTGAGTATCTTTACTGAATATGTTTTTGGTTTGGGATTCTTTTTTTTTGGTGTGACTTTCTCTCCTCACTGTCTATAGGCACTTTCAAGAAATGGACAAAGTAAAATCAATCCCAGACCTGGCAAGGTAAGATCCATTTTATTATCTTTACTGTTCCGCTCTATATTTAAAGCATAGCAAGATAGAATGATATGTTTGGTTTTATTTGTTTTGGGTGTGGTTTTTTTAACACAGCTGGTGATATACTCTGAATCGGACTATCAGAAAAATGCTATTGAAGTTTTCCATGATGTTCTGGATTGCAGTTCTTGGGTTCTGTCACCAACAATTTTAGTTAAAGTCATCAGAGGATGGTAAGAGATTAATTTTTACTCTTTATCATTGGTCTGTCCAAAAATCTGTTGAAACAGAACCAGCATGTAATTCACAGTAAGTCTGCCTTGCAAATGGCAACGTAACGTAGACACCTATGAGCAAGAGACGCGGCATCTTACCTTTACAATAGGAAGTTTTGGGCTGGGAAATTTAATTTGCTGACAAATTGAGTGAGTGTCACCATCTGGAGGGGTGCAACATTTCACCAGGCATAGGCATGGGATGAAATGACAGATTGTGTCCAGCTATGCTGCCCTTGGACTCCTCTCCCCTTTATGGGTTCTTGCATAGTATTTGAGTTGGGCTAAAAGGCTAGCAAATGATTTTAAAGCCAGGTCTGACATGGGTTTGGATGCAGAAGATTAATTCATGTCCAAAGGTATAAGGTGGTATGCTGTGGAGATAATTGGCTGTTTCTTTGATAAGTCCAGAGGGAATTTTTCTCTAAAACCTAGATCACCTAAGAGTAATTCAAAACAAGTTCATCCTCTACATTCTTTACAGCATTAACAGAACAGCCATTATTAGTGTGGATAGCATGGCAAGTTAAGTTGTGGCCAGGCTATAATACGATCAAATTGCAGGTTCTCAGAAGTAATGATCTGATAGTATGCTGCAGAAACAAGGGCCATCTGTAGTAGGAGGTACTGGGAAGCACACTGATTGCTGTTTAGTTCAGAAAACTGGAATGAGAATCTTTTGATCTGTGTGAACCAGGTCTTCTCGTCCAGCATGCACTAAGGGACTGGGGTTCCCCCCTCTCTTCAACTGAGAGCTCCAGGGGAGGGGTTTGTATTTGCAGATGGATATAGTTTTTATCTAGTTAAATAATCAAGCCTGCCATTAAAAATAAAGTTGTGCTTGTCTTCTGAGCAGTCTTATCCTTTGGCACTTTTATACCAGCCCCTGTGGAACTCCAGGCTGCTGTTCACAGGATCCAAGTAGCTTGTCTGTTTATACATGATGCGGCAGTCTGCAGCGTCAACATCTTCTGACCTACAAATTGGTTCTGATTATTATCTCATGCAAAAGTCTGGTATTCATAGACAGTAGTCTTGCAGCTCCAAATCATCAATTTAAAAAGGTGGAGGAGTTTTTGATGAAATTACAATGTCAGCAGTAGGAATTTTTGTTTTTATCATTGCTTTAAAAAGTATCACAGAGACCCAAAATGGCTTGCATCAGGAGTTTTGGGCAGATAAGCTGTGTTGGGGTGGTGGGAAGGGTCTGGAGATAATAGTTCTTGTGAAAGGACTTGTTAAATGGGAGCATGATTTTTGAAAATCACACTACATAAAGCATTATTAAAAATGAGAATTTTTTATTTTAAGCTGGATACTCTATGAGAAACCAAATTTTGAAGGCCCCTCTATTCCCCTGGAAGAAGGAGAGGTGGAACTCCCAGATATTTGGGGTGCAGGTACTTCTGAAGAGCAAAATGAATGCAAATCTCTAAAGCCTGCAGTGATTGGTTCAATAAGACATGTTGTTAAGGCAAGTAAAGAAAATTTTCTATAGATCTTAATGTTTGGTGGTGTTTTGTATTGATACAAAGTGTGATTGGTGTATTAGACACAAGTGTAACATGAGTTGTAAATGCATGAAACATTATTCCATGTCAAATTTCTTGTTTAATCACAAAATAAATGTGGGGACTTTTGCACAATAGAGATTATGGTAACATCTACTGGAAGGGTAGGGCAGGAACAAAACTTAGTGGTTTTTATTAGAATAGCTTCCAAAATGCTATGTACAGCATATGCTTTTTAGCTTGCTCAGTCTCTCAGGAAAAAACATCCCAGAAACCCATCAGTAATTCTACAGACTCATATTTTCAAAAGATGTGTGTGCATTTTTCTTTTTCTTTTTTTTAATATAAACCAAATTTACATTCGACCTGAACTTTAGTGTCAAACAACAAACCTGGTTTAATACTCAAAAAATAGCCTTGTATGCACAAACTTATCAGGGAGCTTCACACATGGTAGAGCAGCCTTCCTACATGCACTTTTAACCTACCACTAAGAAATTATCTTTGCAGGTTTCCAAAACAGGCATGAGCTATAAAGTTATTTGACTAGGAAAGGAAAAAGGAGGAATGTATATTGCTTCTTACTACAATTCTTGTTTAAATTGCAGTTCTTTTCAAGAATGGATTGCTTGGTGTTCTCTTAGGATTTAATTTGCTGGAGGAGATGTTAACTGATGAAAGAAGGTGCATCCCTGCCTAGATGGCAGAAAGTAAACAGTCTAAATGCTGATTAGAGATTGACTGTCTTAGTCCAGAGACAGGCAAACTGGCCTAGTTCTACTTTTATTATAGGCATCTAATAGCAGTAGTAATTGACAAGGAGGGAAACAATTTAAAATAAACAGGTGTTTCAAAACTGATTTAGTTATCCACATTAATTACAGAACTCGCAGCACAGATTTAGTGATTATGGCAATCTTCATTTTTCAGGATTACAGGGTTTGCCGAATTGATTTGTATACAGAACCTGAAGGGTTAGGAATCGTGACTTCCTTTTTCGACGACACAGAGGAAACAGGGGTGTTTGGCACCACTCAGAAGACTTGTTCTATCAAAGTACACTGGGGCATGTAAGTGCATAGTTCTCTATGAACGTGTACTGCTATGGAAGGAATTTGGTTTAAACCGTTGGTTACACCTATCAGACATGCAAGCAGGCTATATTTATTCTAGACCTGTATTTTGGTAGTATTTGTTGACAGTAGCATTAGCACATCATTGTAATGCTTCACTCTTGGAGAGGCTGACCTCTTAAAATGTTTTGTTGGAGCAGTTTTTCTTCTGCTTGCATGTGGTAAAGACAGAGCAACCCTTGTGTTTTTGAAGCAAAGGAATGAGTTTGCCGCTCCTGCTCTTTCTTATTCAGGCAAAGTGAGAGTGGGGGGATGAACTGTTATGATAAGACTGCGTTTCCTACTTGCTTTCCTCTAAACCTGAAATGACTGTACTAAAAGAAAAACATTTTGAAGGTCTTGTGTTACAAAATAAGACTGTGTCATGTGTGGACTCTGGAAAGCGTTCTTGTATCTCATACTACATTGTAATGGGTGTTTTTATGGTGATGTTTAGGACATGTATGTTATATCATCTGAAATTATCTAGCCATCTGAGTTAGGAGTGTAATGTATGTCATGAATTAAGCAAGTTTTTATGGGAAAGGAGACCTCTAAGGAACAATCCAGTAGTAGTGGTGGTTTTGATAACTTAATAAACAAACTTGTAAATCAGTACTGAAAATATGCCTCACAGTGGTACTGGGAAAAGTATGCAGAAGAGGGAGGCTGCATTCAGAACAAGAGAGAGAGTGGAACTGCTTTCAATGATGTTGGGTCTTGCAGAACATTTTGCAGGGTGTACAGACCTTGGTTGTTACCTGTTGGCCATGTTGTGTTTGGGCACTGATAAGCATTTGCTTGTTGCAAATGGTCTATTTAACTATCAAGAACTGCCCAACTAAAGACAAGTGTTACATACTGCTGCGAAGATGTATTCAAATATGCCACATGATGGATGGGGCATTTTAGTTGTTAGGTAAAGGGTATTTTATCTGATGAAATCTATACACCTTGTTTTGGGGGAAAAAATGAAGCACTTCAATATATAGGGAAATTTTAAGATGTCCAAGTAGTTGGTTCTCTGACAGGAGGTTGTTTCCGTTGAACTGCAAGCTTAATCCAAATTACATGTCTGCCAAAAGTAATGAAATCAAGTATGTTACTTGGAGGTTGGTTATTAATTGGCTTCACCTACCTCTCTATTTTTTTTTCTGTCCCTTGCTCAAAAGCATTCTGTAAATAGTGAAATTACAACATTTTTGGAAAGGGAGCAGAACCTGTACACATGTCAGACTTCAGACTGGCCCTTGTTTTGCATCCATGTGACACTGTTTTTTGCACTAAATCAGTGTAAACTCTTACAGTCTTAATTTCTCTCTGTTGCATTTGGATCCCTTGAGGGAAGGCAGACTAGTATTTGCACCAGGAAGCAAAATAGGCAGCTGAAAAATAATCTTTGAGATGTCAGTTGTTTAGTCCAGTGTGGAAAGAAGTTGCTTCTGCCAGTTGCTTGCATGAGAAATTCCATAAACTGTTGCTGCTTTTTTTTGCATGTTGCAGGGTTTTTTCTTTCTTTTAGTTTACAGGCCTGGCATAGTTCACAGTACTGGCAGCTGAGGGAGGCTCTGATTCTGAGTCACCTTACGGTGTGGGTGTGGTTGTATCTTCTTAAGGTTTCCCAGTGTTCATGCTTAATTGTTGTTTACTAAAAGCTGCCAACAAAAATGAGTCAGTGCACCTTTATCTTCTGATTCTACTCTCTCCTTGGTCTTCCATGTGTTTAAATTCTTGCAGTGAAGTTGAGGGCTTACTGAGCGATGTGACTACAGGACACACAATATGTCAAGTATTCAGCTATAGACAGAAATAAAACTAAAGCTCCTTGTTTGTTTCTTGGAACCATGTGTCTGCAATGAAACTATACCAACTTGTGCCAGTTTTCATCAGCTTGGAATCTGCCTTTTAAACAGGATAGGGTGATGGATTATTTTAACATCTTTCTGATATCACCAGATTTATACATTGTGATCCTTAAGTGATTAAAGGGTTGGCTTCATGAAGTGTTCCTATTTAGCATGTGTCTTATACTGGTCCATGCTGCACTTCTGAGAGATCAGTAAATTTAACTGGAAGAAATACATTGCATCCTTATGCAGAGATCAGCAGTATGTTTCTTGGTTTCCAGTAACTGATTACTGGCTAAGATTTTTTTGAAAAAAAGCCTTTGACAAACTACTCTTGCTGTCCCAATCAGGAATTTTGAGAGTTATGTCTTTCAAAGCAGATTTATTAGCAGATACTAACTATGAGTAAGTAGATTTCTAAGGAGTGGTCAGGTTTTTCTACATATTAGTAAATGACACAAGTTTAGAATTCTTTATTGAACAGATTTTGCAACAAATCCAAGTCTAGGTTAGTAGAGATCTTTCACCTTCTTGAAAACTGGTTCTGCATATTTTAAAACTATTCTTAAAATAATACAGAGTCACCTTAAGTCTTGAAACTTTAGTCTAAAACTGGGGTTGCCCTCAGATAAGTCAAATTCTTAACTGTCTGTTCATTGGTACTGTTCTTTATTTTTAGCCCGTTCAGAGTTCAGACAAAACACATGTATTATTGGTAGTTCCTGCACTGGCACAGAAGTTTGCCAGTATCCCAGCTTATAGCTGGCAATTTTGATGGTAAAGAAATAAAGTTTTATTAAGTGTACAATGATGTCTTTTCTAAAGTAAGCATATTGTCATCTTCTTTACTATTCAGAAATGTTTTGGGATTTTTATCTTTTGCTTTCCTCCCCCCACCCCACCTCCTACCTTTAGATGGCTAATTTATGAAGAACCTGGTTTCCAGGGAGTCCCTTTAATGTTGGAGCCTGGTGAATACCCTAATTTAGCGTTCTGGGAGAAGAAGGAAGCCTACATCAGGTCCATGAGGCCCTTGAAAATGGTAAAATAATGTTATTACTTGCAAGTTACATAACCTATGTTTGTGTGTTACAAATAATGTGTTAAGGTGGTTCAATTTTTCAAGACTCAGAAGAATGTAACTCTTCAAAAAACCTTTTTATCCTATAACATTCTTGAACTTTCAACATTTGATTGCATCCATTTCTGCCTTTAATCTGCCTTCTTATTTTCACTTGTGTTCTTCAAGTTTTAGGGAAGGTTTCTTTTTAATTCTGTCTCTGTGAAGAGTTGATGACTTATAGTTGCCTCTAAGTTGTCTAAGTATAGACAATTTTTTTTTTTTTAACAGGGTGGTCGCAAAGTTGAATTCAGTGGAGAGCCAAAGGTAAAAGTCTATTTATTTGAATGTCCAAAGGTATTTTATAACATATGAACTACACATGGGTGGGTAAACATATCTTGATCGTGTACCAACTACTGATGGGTTAGTGGCTGGTCCTGCTGTATGTGTTCACACCACAAAACTGCAATTTCTGTCACATTTATGCATCCATCACATACATATATGGCAGTATTAACAGCGGTCTGGATAATGCAAATGGGTAATGAACATTCAAGCCTTCATGTTACATCTCTAAGGGAAAGACCTCTTGAAGAGAATAGAGAGATCCCAATAATTAGTTTCATAATCTCACCTTCTCCCTCTGTGTGCCCATGCAAAAGAAACTATCGTCAGAATTCATCATGCTCTCTGCAACTTTTCTTTTACTTCATTTCTGCTACAGGTAATCATTTATGAGAAGCCTTTCTTTGAAGGGAGACATGTGGAAATAGAATCAGAGATCTTCATGCTAGATGACAAGGAATCAGAAGAAAAGAGAAGACTTCCACTTACATCAGTGGGATCCATGAAAGTACTGGGAGGAGTGTAAGTGTGGGAAAACAGCGGCAATATTTCCCCTTCAGCTGAAGTAGTAACTCCTTAGGCTGGAAATTGCAGTGGACAAATTCAGTACCTGTTTATGTTCTCTGTTTTCCTAGTTTTTGCGTTTACATATATGCCTGGGTTAAATTTGCAAGTAGTCACACCAAAAGAACAAATTCCACACATCTGTAGCTGCTCCATAACAACGCGGAGTGGCAGTTGTCCATTTTCACATGCTGACTCTGTTGTTGTTGTTTAGCTGGGTCGCTTATGAGAAGCCTGGGTTTGAAGGCCATCAGTACTTGCTGGAAGAAGGAGCGTATCGGGATTGGACAGACTGGGGTGGCTATGATGAAGCGTTGCAGTCACTGCGACCGATTGTTGGCGTAAGTCCCAAGAACATGTAGGCTTCTCCTGAGTGCACCAAGATGTCATGTTGCATTTTCCTTATGGTGCTTCCCTTTGTTTTAACAGGACTTCTCAAGTTCCCATATGATAATGTACAGTGAAAAAGACTTCGGATCAAAGGGTGCCAATATTAATGTGTTAGGAATTATTTCCAATTTGAAAGACACTGGATATGGGCTGAGGACACAGTCTATAAATGTGCTAAGTGGCGTGTAAGTGATATTTTTAATTGCTGTTCAATTTTAAATGTGCTATTCCTTTTAGAATTTTACAGTATTTGCAGATGTTTTTCAGCACTCTGACTTCTAATGTCTGTGTGGAGTCTTCAGATAAAGTTTTGTGCCCTCGACTGCAGAATGTGAAAAGTAAGGTTTTTGTGAATATGTACCGTAAATTGGTTTTCTTCTCATAAGATCAGATGGTCCCAGGAAATGTTGACTTACTGATACACAAAGTATGAAAGTATGGTATGACATTTCATCAGAGATCCACAAATAGCTTGTTCTCGTGGCTGTATTTTTTTTAAAAGTGTTTCAACAGCAAAGTCATTATGGAACTAATTTCCAGCTTTGAAACTAATTTGCAGGCTTCTTGTGTTTGACCAGAGGCAAATTCCTTGCTCTTTGTCTCAGCTGTGTGTAAAATGGAGATAACTCTTACTGTGCTCACTAATACATTCTGATATTAAGGAGACTTCAACTGTTCTGAAAAGTAACACTGCTTTTGCAGTGAATCCCATAGGTTAATAGTATTTTAGCACCGTGGTGGTGTTTTTTATTGTTTGGGTTTGTTTTTTTTTTAACGCAGTGGTTCCCAAATCTTTTCATTGGCATGGCCATTAACAACTTTTACTCTTTGTGGCACATGTGTTGCCACATGCAGTTGATCAGTTGATAGACTTCGCTCTTTGATTTGTTCAGTACATCAATTGCAAATAGAGTTTCACAGCCTTGCAGACTACATCAAAGTATTTTGGAAATACAAACAAGTATTAGCAATCATGTCTCCACATATACAAAAATACTTGAAGTAGTAGAGCCAAAAGAGTGTGAGACGTGCAGTCTCTCTCCCTGCCTGGTATGCAGGTGACTTGCTGAAAGCTCTGCCTTACCCAGCCACACCCTAAATCTTTGTGTGTTATCTGTGTGATATCTCTGCAAGTTTTGTCTGGCTAAAGATTGCAGAATCAAGCTCAGTGCATTCCAGAGGAATGCTTTTGATTTTTATATGAATATGGTGCGACAGCAGCATTTTTTTCCGCCTGGTGACCTTTGAGGCCACTGCGCCCTTTTGTCTTCTGTAATATGCAAGCGAGATTCATGTGAAAGAGTTGCCTCTGAAGACTGGGAAACAAAATGTGGGTTACCTATCATGCCCTTTGTGTAGTTGTTCTAGTAATTGTCTGTTGCAGCTGAGATAGGAATCATGCTTGACTTCGAGTATTCTAGTAATTAAGAGTGACTCTCATACTGTGATGGTAAAGGCGGCTAGAAGTCATTACAAACAAAACTCTTGTCCCACAGACTCTGCTACTACTACTGTAATCTCACCTTGTAGTCTCCTAAAGATGTAATTTGCAGGAATAAGCTTTTTAAAAATTTAGGTGTATTGTAGATAACAGGTGGCTAGCACGCAACTCTGAACAGTCTTGTATGACCCTTTTGTTTCCAAAGCAATTGTGGGTGTTTGGAGGTTTTGTGGTGGTGCTCTTAGTAAATGCTAACATGCCAGAAGGGTTGAATGATCCAGGTTAAGTGATGCTTGGTCATGAAATGCTTTATTTTAAGTGTTAAGTAACTGTTCAGGTAGAAAAATTTTCTATCTTTCCTTCCAAGAAAGCAGTCATGGAGTGATGAATAATCCGTTGAGCAATTTCCTGAGCTGTTTAGACTGTAGCGTAGGTGATGTCATTGTGAGCTGTGACAGATTCAGTAAAAGCTTGTCGTAATGTTTTGAAGTAACCTTCCTGGTATCATACTGAAAGTACTTTATTTAAAAAAAAAAAAAAGTAAAACATGTAAGAAGTCCTGAACCTTTCATAGCAATCTTCTAACTACAGGTATCTGGGGTAAGCAGTTATAGCGATAACAGATGATCTGTATTTCCCACATAATGAGTTTGATTGCCCTGCAATTTAAAGGGTATATCAAAGAAAAGAAAGCCTGACACTGCAGTGCGCAGATACTACCGAACAAGTTCTAAGCTAAACTGCATCTCTAAACTGTATGCTGAAGACAGCCTAGCTCTGCTTTTGGGGGGTGAATATTCCATTTTGGGGTAATTGAACGCTAGCTGCATTAAAATTTTCACCTACTGTGTTTCTGAAGAATGTTTCCAATCAATATTTTCATGTTTTTTGCAAAATCCATTGTAAAGACCTCCTGAAAGAAATATCCTAAAGTGATGAGGATTGACGACTTCAAAAAGGAAAATGTTTTGTACTTCAGAGCTTGGCCAAGCATAAAACCCAAGATATTTTGTTCTTCTCCCATTGGGGTGGGACAAAGCCTGAAAAGAGAGGCCTTTCTTTTAAGTAGGGTTTGATGTTTGCTTCCAAATTGGCAGAATTTTAAGTGGTGGAAAATGGAAATACTTACTAGCAACAGGTAACACCCTTTACAAGTTTAAGCAAGTACTAAAATCAACTGTTGTACAATTTTGATTTCCTCTCTGCTTAAAAACTCTTCAAGCATATATTTAATAGTGATTAAAATCACAGGAATTGCTTGGTTGAAATGTGCCTTTTCTTTATCCATAAACATATCAAACTTTTGCCAAAAATCCTGAAAAAGCCCGTCTTTTAGTTGATCCTTTTTGAACTTGGTGGAAGAACTTTTCCAGATTTATTTTTTTACGTAGGCATTTATCTTACTGTGGTCGTGTAATCAGCCTGGTTCTCCCCTAATTTTAAAGTAATTAGTCCACAGTGCGAACTTGGCTGTTTCTGGTGTAAATATGGATAGTGAGATTAAGGCAATTATTAGGTGATGAGCAGTTCATGATACAGGAGCCAGAACGTAGTAAATTTAATGCAGATGCACTCGGGAAGGTATCATGGGTGAAACTAAAGAGATGTGAGGTATAAGAACAAACCTCTGCTGGGAGCTGAAAAGGGCAAGAGCCCTTGGGTACCTTGTGGGAGAACATTTTAAACAGAGCTTCCACTTTCCTCCATCTCTGAACTGAGCTGAACTGAAGTTTGGCAAAACCTTTCAAGGAGTCAGGAAATTAAAGTTTGTAGGTCCCTGGGATACTAGGAATCACAAGCATGAAGGGGTATGATAAAGAACCTTGGTTTTTTTTCTCTTACAAACCGAATTTTATTACCTCCATCCTCTCTGTTAATCATGCTACAAATCTGCAAGTGCCAGTTAACTTCCTGGTCCCTTGTGGTCTATGGGATTAGCATGTATAGGCCAATCTAGACCCACTGCCTCTGTGTAATATTTAAGCTTGAAAGATTGTGGATTGTGTTTCAGACCTGAAGAAGTGCTTCTGTGCCTGAAAGCTTATTTTTTACAACTATGGCATTTGGTTTAATGAAGGTGTTGCCATTTCCTCGGTAGCTGAGAGAGAAGGTCCTTCCAGGACTTCGGTAATCTGTCAAGTCCTAAAATGAGTCTGAGCAGTACAAACAGGGGGATTACCCCTCTCAGCTAAGGTTAAAAGCAGCATGCATGATGAGAAGTGGACAATGTTTTAAAACACAAAGTTAGGTAAGATGAGACCTGGGCTAACCATGGGCAAAGGTCATTTTTGTCTGTGTCTGGGTTCTTGGCTGTTCTTCCAGACCCTGTTTGGCACTGCGCTTCCTAGACATCATATATAGAAGGTTTTGGGGAAAGACACTGTGCTTGTAACAGTGCTAACAATATATAAATAACACTTCTCTCTACATCTCTGGTTCCAGGGGCATGGATGGTGCAAAGGAGTGAAGGTTTCCAGCACTACCCTGCCAGCAACCTGGGATGAGGCTGTTACTCAGCCTAAGACAATTTGTAGGGCTGGGTGTTACAAAAACTGTTGCGTTAGGAGAACTCACTCCCTGTGGGGCAGGGTTGTTTTTGCCATGCTACAGAGCAGTACTTCAGTTTTTGTGGTGCCTGGCAGCTGGGATGTGACTCTCCTGCTCAGATTTGGAGGTGATGTCTTGCTCTCCAGGCCTTTCTGTTAAGTCAGAAGTTGGATTAAGGCAGTGCTCCTTCCTAGGGATAGTCTAGACGTCTGACAGGTTTAGCTGGTACTGAATTCACCTGCCTGTCCTTGATGATGTTATTACTCTCAGAAGTTTGTATGGGCTTCTGAATGAAGCGGAAAAGCACAAATATTTCACCAATAAGCCCTGACTCTAGAAACTCACTAACTGCATGGGCTGACTTGCATGGGAGAGTGGTACTTACTTATTTAAATCCCATTGGTTTCAACATAAACATGTGCAAGTGAGATATGTTGATTACTTCTGTGTTCAGGCTTCTTTTTAAATGGGGGAAATGAAAAAACTCCAATGGAGAGATTCTTAGGAGAATCTTAGGAGAAAACATCTGGCATGTTTTATGATTCAGTTGATATCAGAAACACTTGATTGCAGAAATCTCAGTCAAGTTAAGCTGTCATGCACTGTAGTTGTAGCCTGGCATTTGTGCATTGAAAAAATCTAATGAGTGTCTGCTGAAGAAATTGGTTAAGGAAACCTCATTTCTACAGCTTTTGGTATATGTGGCATACAGGTATAGACACACCTCAGACACTTGGACTGTCTGCTCAATTTACTGTACATACCAATGTCTCTCTGATGAATTACTGTGAGGTGATTTTGAAATGTGCCTTGAAATATGCCTTAAGTAATTAGTGCGTAACAAGTTAGAATAATTGATTACATCTGAGGCAAACCAAGAGATGTGAATAGTGATAAATGTGAATCGCTATATGAGTGTTTGGCATGGACAAATAATACAAAGCTCATACTCTCAGCACATACATGTTGATACAGCTTTATTTAGGTTTGAAGTTATCCCACTTCTTATATCTGCAGAGACTCTGGCATTTGTTCTTGGAATAAAACTGCAGTGTAACAGAATCCAGTTGCTTGACACACATAGATCATTTTATGGTGAATTTAGATGGTGAGAGTTAGCCTCTACTGCAAATGATAAGCTCCGTATCATTTTACTGCTTTATGATGTGAAATTTCTTGTTAGCGTTGAAACTCTGTAAGAAGACTGCACTCAAAGTGGATTTTGGCACAACCTATCACATACTAGTTACTCAACGTATTAGCTAAAATTAAAAGCTGGTTGACTATGAGTAGAAGATTATCTGTAGAACCAGGAACCAGCAAGATGTCCTGATACCTGCATAATGAATGAAACTCAGCTGTTACTCTGGCCAGTTCTAATATCAGCAGTCAAAAACGAACAAAAAAGATGAGTTTAAGAAAGAGCTAGAATGTAATTATGGGAAAGTTTGGGAAGCCTAGCAGTGAAAGCAACAAGTGATGCAGGTTATCACAAAACCAAAGGTAGTGCCGATGCAGAAATGCTTTATCTGGGCTTTCAATATGGAGCTAAGGTTAGAAGAACGCAATAATAGAAAGTTTATTTAATGTGGTAGACTATGCATAGCAAGATTAGCTGACAGCAGATACTTCAGGCTAGAAATAAAGCACTGCAGGGGTAGTTGAATATTGGAGAGATGTATGTGCATGGGCTTTGGAGTATCAGATACACGGGTTTGTTTAGGGTTGTAATAGTGTCACAGTTCGGCACTTGAAGAAATTTATTTGTTCTTACATTAAGACAGTAATGAATATACACATCAGTAGTTTGGAAAAGTAGTGTGACTTCTGCCCATCGCTGTCCTCTTCTGTCTCTCTTAGGTGGGTTGCTTATGAGAATCCTGAGTTTACGGGGGAGCAGTATATACTGGCTAAAGGGCTTTATCCCAGCATTGAGGCATGGGGGGGGAAGAATTGCAAAATATCTTCAGTTCAACCCATCATTATGGTAAGGAGTTCATTTTATACTTGTTCTGCAAGTTTCTCTGAAGTATTTGGAGCTATACTTTTTCTGTCAAATTCAGATTATTTACATTCTTTAAACAATAATTACTATAAACTTTTATGTTTGTTATTTTAGCACTGTTTAAAACACTTTTTTCCCTTTTTTTCCCCTCCAAACTTTTGCAGGATATTGTTGGAAGCGAAAGGGGTAAAGTCAAGGTAGGATATTTCTCTAAGTGCATGAAACATAATGTGTAGTGTCTGTAACGTATAAATAAAGAAATGGCTTTTTGTCTAGTGTAACACCCAGGTATTTGCATAGATGGTTGACTAGTAAGACAAACAGTGAGAACTGCAGGCGAAGGAAGGCTGCTTTTCAGACCTCTTGAGTAAGGCACATTAAGGCCCAAGGAAAGTAGGTTTTAATACATGGCTGCCATCAGAACTTTCTCTGGGCACAGGCAATGTTTGGGTTCAGCAAGTGAGCTGTTTTGGGGTATCGGTGACTGTTGTGAGGAGCTGGAGCTGGAAGCTCCAAATACTGCTTGTCAATAACTAAGAGAAGGAAATGGCAGAGAGAACTTGTCTGTTCAGTGAGTTAACATATTTTTATGTTGGACTGTCTCCTATGTGCAAATACTAATCTGTAGTTATGACAGTGAGGCTAATGGCCAGCTTTTTCATAATTCTGAGCCTTTTTGTGTTTGTCCCTGTACAAAGTTACTTTTATTTTAATTTCGGTCAAAATGGTGAGTATGCCATGGAAGTGAAAACTAGGGAGAAAAGTCTTAGCTGTCTCGTTTGCATTCTTGATTAGTAGCATGCCTTACTGGAATCTCCTGTATAGGGATAATGTATAAACTATGGGGAATAAAAATCTCAAGGCTGCTTATTTTCAGCGATGTGCATGAAAAATTATTTTCATCTGTATATTATGTGCCTATTAAGACCTTATCCTAAGGAGACAAAGAAGTACTGGCTTGTAGTGAAGAGGCTGCATCCCTTGTCAGCATGTTCCTCTTCGGAGAACCCTGTACATGCCCACGCTCGTATCTCTGTTAAGAGTGAATAAAGCTGCTAGGCATGTGATAATGTGAATGACTTCTGTGTGATCAGGGCTAATTATCCTCTAACAAAATTAGCAGGTTTGCTGCTTAGAAGTTTTTTTTCCTCTTTTTAACAAGGACAAAAGACTCTGGGTGACGTATGCTCTGTTATCCTCTGAGCAGAGAAAGAACTGACATGACTGTAACTATAGCTGTAACACATAAAACCCATCTACTCAGGGAATATATACCATGCCTGTTGGCGTGCTGAGTACTTTGCCAAGATTATGCACCATTTATGTTCTGAGAGACAGATAGTTTTCATTTAGTGGGAAGAGTATGTATTTTGGAGATTAAGCAGATTAATAATCTAAAGCAAAACCGTTTATGGCTCTTTACTAAAGGTGTGCCTATTCTGGCCGTTCTGTGGGGATTTAAAAACCTTCCCAGCAGATAGTCTGAGGAGCTATCTTTGTTAATGTTGTTTTAATTATTTCTTATGTTACTGAGTGATTTACAGCCAGAAGTAATTTTTGATATTGTTACCTTGCTGTCTTGAACAAGGAGTGCAGCACTGAAGAGGTAACAAAAAGTATATGTAACTGAGGAAGGCTGGGTGTTTTAAGTATTTTCTAATCTAATTATAGAAGTAACGGCAGAGACATGTTACTGAAGGTCGAAGAATGAATTTTTAAATATGTTTCTAACTTTTTAAAGGTCCAGTTATTTTCAGAGCCTGAATTCAAGGGTAACTGCCAAATATTTGACAAAAACACAAGATGTATTGATTCATTTGCTGTGAAGTCTTCAAAAGTTTTAGATGGCAGGTAAGTTATATTGAATGAATATTGCAAAATCACTAAAATGGTAAAAGTTTTTTAAAAAGCAACCAGCTTTCTAACACCTGAAGTGGTTTCATATATGGGGACTTACAGAGAACAATGCTTTGCATTTTACACATCAATCTTTAGCTTGTCAGGACAAAACATTGTAAATAATGTTTCTGTCTATATCTCTTGCTAAAGACAAACGCTAGCATTGTTTTACTTGCACAGAATTCCTAAGAGGTAATTTCTTCTTCTTCCTGCAGCTGCATAGTGTATGACCAGGAAGAATTCTGCGGTAACCAGTATGTGTTAGAAGAAGGAATCTATCCTGACCTGACAGCGATGGGTTGTTCACCCCAGGCGGTTCTAAAATCTTTACAGATTATAAATATTGTAAGTAAAGCTATTAGAAATGTTGTGAAGTAAAGATCAGTGCACTGATGACTCTGACCTCCCCATTTTTTGCAACAGTAAAAACGCTAGGGCCACACAGACAACAGAGGAGTATTTTTTTGGTTTTTTCCTATGCAGTAGCAGTTAAAAATCCTAGCTGCAGTCAGTTTTTTTGACCTCTGTGTTGCTTTTTCAGAGGAGAGGACATCACAGAAGCAGCTGTCTGGGATTACTGTTCTTAATAACATTAAGGACTTCTGTAAAGAGTCAAAGATGTGTCAGATAGACTCTTTGTTTCCCAGTAGGAAAGACCACTTAGAGTGGGTTGAGAAATGTCAGTAGGACAGCATCAGGAAACATCTGTACTACAGACCTTGTTTTTTGTGTATATTAAAAAAGCAGACTTAACTAAGCAACTTTACATGAAATACATGTAATTAAAAAACACTGTTGCTATCATCAGGGAAATGCAATTTGAGTTAATCACAAAATAATGCGCCCATCTAGATAAAGCAAAGCAACACCCAGTGCCATGTGGCAAAATCAGACAGTGTTGTTGTTATGTGTGGTGGATACAAACTAAACAACATTTACATATTTTGTAACTCATCATTGGTGAGGAATGAGTTTGCTCAAGACTATAACCAATCATTATGATGGATCATGTACAGAATCTTCGAGTATCTTTTAAGACCAAAATGGGGTCAAGAATCCAGGAGCTTACGGCAATATGAAGAGATGGTACTCATTTTAAAAAAGGAGGAGTACACTATTGACTCTCTTCTTTGAATTTGGCAACTTTATTGCACTCCACTGTAATTTTGCTAACCCGTCAGTGATGTAGCAGTTGACGAAGGAGAACTAAAATGTGTCATCCTCTTTCATGTCTCTGGAGCATTTTGATGTACAGTGTAAACAAACATCTGCAGCAAGTAAGTCTGGCTTCTGAGCTCTTTGGCTGTCCAGTAGACAGATCCTATTAAAAAAAATAGAAGTGTTTCTGCCCAGGCTTGGTGGGTGATCACCATGAATTAAAATAGGCTCTTTTGTACCTGTCAATATCAAGTTCTTGGGTTTAAAATGCTTGTTTCAAGCTGGAAGGATCTTCTTACTTTTGGAAGATAATTTGTAGCAGAGACTGTTGTGTTAAAACAGCTAAATGCCAGTTCTGTACATCTTATAAGAACTTAAACTTCTGAAACCTGTTGTAGCCCTACAATTTATCACACTTCAGACTGCAGCACAGAGCTGCATCTGGCTGCAAGTTATGTGCTGCTGCTTCCTTCTTCAGAGGCTTCCTACCTGTAGAGAAGAGAAAAATGGGTTGCTTTGCTCAGTGGTTTATTAGCAAACCAGAATACAGAGAATAATAAGTCAGGTGGAAGTGATCATATTATACCGTTCATTTTTCATAATTTTACAAAAGCTTGAACGTTGTTATTCTAGATACTGGTTTCACCTGTCAGATTTATTTTGGGACCTTTTTTGGCAGAGCCGATCTTAATTCCTCCCCACCATCTGCCATTCCCATAACTTCCCTTGTGATTTTTCTGTGACATTTCTGTACAAGAAGCACCTTTGCTATTTTAATATGTCACATTACTTTACTTATCTAGTTTAACTCCCTTTTGCAGGGATCCATTTCTAAGGGACCATAAAAAAAAGGAAATGAAAGGGATATTTGATAAACTTGGAAGTGAAAGTTAAAAGGGCTTTTGTAAGCTCAAGGTTTTTGGTTTTTTATACCACTGTACCTTTCTTGATTGTGCTTCCTTTGCGTGCTCCCCATGGTTGTGCTGCAGACCAAAAAAGGCATTTTTCTTTCTTGAACTTGCCACGTGTTCTTTTGCCTGAGCATACTGTAAAAACAATTGTGAATGTGGTTTATGCTTGAACTGTTGTGTTGAAAATACTTCTTTTTTTAATGAACTTCTTTTCAACTCTGTGAAATATAAATGTAGATATGCAGGAGCACCAGCTTCGTGCAGTGCAGCACATGGGAAGTAACTGAAAGAAAACTTGTGAGCTGACTTCGCACTTCTGTCTGTGGAGAACATTTTATATAACAGTGTTGCTACTCCATCTAAAAAATGCCCAGAGTGGAAGGTGTGGCAGAAAATTGGAGGATTTCCTTTTCTGTCTGTGTGTTTTCTTTGTAAGTGGATTATTTCTGAAGCATTGCATATGGCTTAAGGGCCTGCTGCCTGACCAGTTGCCTGTCTCAGAGTGCAGGTGCGCAGGTCTGTAAAAGGGCTGAGGGGACAAGAGACACCGGGACATCATCATGGTGCGACTGTTCCTATTGGGCTCTTTACCCGTGATGACATATGACACACTGACTAGTGTTAACATTTCATGGTGGGGATGAGTGTACTCTGATTTTGGAGTAAGCTGAAAGGCCTCTCCTGGCATTTTCCACAGCCTAGCAGCATGCGTTCAATCAGGAAGCATAGCTCAGCTGCTGTGCGATAACATGGACCACTGCTCAGATAATGGTAACGCTCATGCAGCATTGTCATCCAGGCCCTTAAACACCTCAAGGAAGATTAAAGAGGAGTTTAAGGACTGTCTAGAAATTGGTAGACATGAAGTCTTGCCTAACAGAGTCACAAGGAAGTGTGGATATCCACTGCTATGTGTGTATGGAGCCACCTCTGCCTCGGAGGGCCTGTTTCCATGCCTGAGGCCAGATGGGAGTCTGTCGAGTCTTCGCGTCATGTCGGGCGTTCCCGATCCAGTTGATGTGTTTTGAGCATGCTGAACACATGCCAGCAGGAAGAAGCACTTCTGGCTATGGTGTTGGTTTTGTGCAGTCGTTGCTGGAAGACTTGAGAGAAAGGGAGTGGCATAGTCATTTCATCTATGAGCATAAACTGTAGCGCCGGGACACTTGCGCTTAACTGACTTTACCCTGAGGGATTTCAAACCCTTACCTCCCAGCTTCCAGGGGAAAGCTTTAATTATGAGAAGTTATTTCGAGTCCACTATAGGTACCTTGCCGTGAGGAAAAGAGTCCAAGGTTCGTTATCCAGAAGACATTTAAAATTGATTCAGTGGTGCAGGGAGCTTCATGTGGGCAGAATCCCTTTGACACCAGAAGCATTTTGACAGGGAGAAGAATCATCTCCCCACAGCAATTTAGGGGATTCAGATGTTACAGCTTTTGCAGTAACATGAGCCATGAATTTCACCTCAGAAGTATGAATCTTGAAGCTTTTGTCTAGTCAGAGATTGATGTTGCCATAACTTACTATAGGAATTATAAATGAGAGCAGTAAGTGCTAAGCAGTGCTGGCAAGGCTGTTGTCATTTGAAGCTGTAGAAATCAATATTAGCTTACTGTGTGTTTCGGTCTGAAGATGAAAATTCCTACAATAAGTGGGTTTTAGTGCAATGGAAGAGGGATATGGCATTAATTAGAATGTATTTTAAAACATACTTAAGGTATTATTCAGGAATCAACCACAGAGACCTTTGTGTGTGCCTTAAGGAAGTTTTACGTTCCATGCAAGAAGATCCCTTGTGTGTTTTGTATAAAGGCTTTTTATTACTTTCTAAATTTCTTTTAAGTAACCTGTTGCAGAGCAAAAACATTATTCAGGGTCTTTGATCTTATACAATCAAGAAGAAACCTCAGAAATAAAAGGGCTGTGTGGAGTAATCATGTTCACAGTCATCGTCTGGAGTTCTGACATCCTATAAAAGTGTCGTCTTCCTTTTGCAGGAGCTGTCTGAGCCATGCATAGCTCTTTTTGAAAAGGTGGGTTTCCAAGGAAAGAAAATAAAATTCAGTACAGAAATCTTAAATCTCCAGTTCCTGGGATACAGTCCTCAAATAGCTTCAGTTCAAGTCCTTGGCGGCATGTAAGTTTAAAATAACTTTTTGATTCTTTAGAATGATGTACTTATTCAATAGAAAAATTACAGGTGTTAGAAACCAAGGAGTATAAAATTAGAATATCATAATGTGTGCAGTGCATTAATGCAGTTTCTAGTTATAGAACCTTTTCACATCCTGCTTCAAGAACATGCTATCACTGACTGTGCCCTGTGCTAGAAGTTGAAATGAATTTGAGTAAAGCTTACAAGGAAACTGGTGTCTTCTCTCATGCCATATTATAAAAGCCAACTTGCATAGCATCCTTAAAACCAACTTCTGTGGTTTTGGTTTAGGTCTCAATCATAAAAAAAAAAATAAGTTCTGTTTGTGACCTGTGTCATGTCACAACCTCAAAATGTTTTAATAAGTCTTCATGTTCATCCTTTTACCTAGATGTTATGGACACAGTGGTACAATCAGATCATGATCTGGCCCCTTTTGGCATTAGTAATAATCCCTTTTACTTCAGTAATTGGGTCAGAGTCTTGGTTGTAAATCTAGCAGTTAAATTTTTTCAGCTATTTTTAAGCAATTGCGTTCCCTTAATTTACTTTTGAAGAGCGTGTAAAAAAGTAGTCTGTGAAGAAATCAAAAAACTGTCTGGAAGCATTTTGAAAACTAGTGTGTTATCTTTTTCCAGGGTTCCAGCAGATCTGTTAAATTTATCATTTTGTGATTTTTCCTGCTGTTAACCTCTACTTCCAAGATACTTGCCCCAAGTATATGTTCAATTTTTTTTCCTAACTTGAAGAACGTGACTTATTTTTTCATTAATAGGTGCATGTTACTGTTGCTTTGCATTTAAATGTGTTCTTTTGAAGACTTATATTTCCAAGATGTGTGCTAGAGAGATGCTGTTGGATAGCTTAAGACTGCCCTCAAGTGGATAGCTAACACCAGACTGGTAGAGCAAACCATTTTTCCCTATCTGGATAAGCTGGTCAAAGGGTTTTCTTAGGACACTGAACTGACATTTGAAACATAAAGGTCATAGGAGAAGGTACATGCCCCGTATTCTTAAGTCTCTTGAGATTTCAGTATCTTTTACCTTAACCACAATATAGTTGATTCTCACTTTCCATAACATGAAATAACATCAAGTCAAACATAAGATACTTCTTTGCCGAGAACGTGGCTACCATGATTCCAGGTAACGGAGTCATGAATTGTGTGTGTTTCCTATCCAATTAATGTATATGTTTTTTCTGGTTGATAACTGGAAACATGTAGAGTATGATATGAAAATCCTGATTTCATTGTGTCAAAATACGGGTTTCAGAGTGTCCCTGTTCCTACTGCTTCCCTTACTTGAAGGGGTTTTCATCTTCTCTTCCTTTTGCTAAGAGACATCTGTTTATAATTCTCTTAATTTCATACTGGGGGTTAGATGTATATTAGGCTGTGAAAAAGCATCAAAATTAAGGTGAATGTGCTTCTTGTGGATACAGATGACTACTGACAAATCAGAGGAAAGGAGGTAACAGGAAAATGTTCATGTACTCAGAAACCTATGGCTGTTGGACAGTCACAGCAAATCAGTGTAAGAAAACTCAACAAATTGCACTGTATAGCAGCCTGTTTCAAAGTCCAGTTGTAATTCACTGACTGTGCCTGTAGTAGAGAAGCGGAAGTCAGGTTCTGACAGGTTGCTGTCAATGCAATTGTAAGCATGGTTGGATGTGTGCTAGGAAATCTGTTGGATGAGATGCCCATCTACAAGAAGGGCTGGAAGGAGGATCTGGGGAACTACAGGCCTGTCAGTCTGACCTCAGTGCCAGGGAAGGTTATGGAGCAGGTCATCTTGAGTATGTGGCACGTACAGGACAACCAGGTGATCAGGCCAAGTCAGCATGGGTTTATGAAAGGCAGGTCCTGCTTGACTAACCTGATTTCCTCCTATGACAAGATGACCCGCTTAGTGGATGAGGGAAAGGCTGTGAATGTTGCCGACTTAGACTCTAGCAAAGCCTTTGACACTGTTTCCTACAGCATTCTCCTGGAGAAACTGGCTGCTCATGGCTTGGATGGGTGTACTCTTCGCTGGGTAAAAAACTGGCTGGATGGCTGGGCCCAGAGATTTGTGGTGAATGGAGTTAAATCCAGCTGGCAGCCAGTCACAAGTGGTGTTCCTCAGGGCTTAGTACTGGGGCCAATTCTGTTCAATATCTTTATCAATGATCTGGACGAGGGGATCTAGTTTGCAGACGACACCAAGTTGGGTGGGAGTTTTGATTTGCCTGAGGGTAGGAAGGCTCTGCAGAGGGGTCTGGACAGGCTGGGTCGATGGGCAAAGGTCAACTGTATGAGATTCAACAAGGCTGAGCGCTGGGTCCTGCATGTGGGTCACAACAACCCCATGGAACGCTACAGGTGTTGGGAAGAGGTGGCTGGAGAGCTGCCTGCCAGAAAAGGAACTGGGGGTGTTGGTTGACACCCAGCTGAACATGAGCCAGCAGTGTACCCAGGTGGCCAAGAAGGCCAACAGCATCCTGGCTTGTATCAGGAATAGAGTGGACAGCAGGAGCAGGGAAGTGATCATCGCCCTGTACTCGGCACTGGTGAGGCCGCACCTTGAATATTGTGTTCAGTTTTGGGCCCCTCAGTACAAGAAAGACATTGAGGTGCAGGAGCGTGTCCAGAGAAGGGCAACGAAGTTGGTGAAGGGTCTAGAAGCAAGTCTTATGAGGAGCGGCTGAGGGAGCTGGGGCTCTTTAGCCTGGATAAAACTAAGCTCAGGAGAGACCTTATTGCTCTCTACAACCTCCTTTCAGGTAGTTGTAGCGAGGTGGGGGTCGCTCCCTTCTCCCAAGTAACAAGGAACAGGGCAAGAGTAAACGTACTCGAGTTGCACCAGGGGAGGTTTAGACTGGGTACTAGGAAAAATTTCTTCACCAAAAGGGCTGTCAAGCACTGGAACAGGCTGCCCAGGGAAATAGTTGAGTCACCATCCCTGGAAGTATTTAAGAGACGTGTAGATGTGGTGCTTAGGGACATGGTTTAGTGGTGAACTTGGCAGAGCTAGGTTAGCAGTTGGACTTGATGATCCTAAACATCTTTTCCAACCTAAATGATTCTATGATTCTATACAAAATGTTTCCATATGCTTCGTCTCTGTCTTCCCCCTGAGCTTCCCCCCCAGTATTTGGAAAGAAGAAAGGTGTTCTGAAATAAAACCTCTACCAAAATACCCTAGAGAACTTTACCCTGTTGAGTTCCAGTATTTGCTTGTTGCAGCCTGCATCCCTAGTAGTTCTTTCCTGTGTGGGTCAGACCTGTCCAAATTAAGATACAGAACTACTGGTTTTGCACATGCAACAATCTAGCATATACAGCATATGCAACAGACACATATATGCTCCTTGAGGAGTCACAGTACCTCCTGAAAACAGATGATATTTAAAAGTTGGCTTCTCCCTTTAAGGCAAGAAAATACTTTGTTTCATTCAGCTTGTAATTTTTGAATAACGGCTTTAAAACGTAAACTCCAGTGTACTCATCTTAATGTGGTTGATCTAAATCAGGACACAATTTTATTATTTTTGAAGACCTCTTAACAGGAAGGTTATTGGCTTTCCAAAACTAAACACTACTACTTTGTGGGGCAGATTTCTGTTAAACCCATTTATTGATTCCAAAGCAGGATTTGGCAGTAAAAGCATTCTGTCTTTTTTTTTTCTCTCCTTTTTTTCTCATAGATGGATAATTTATGAGCATAGTAATTACAGGGGGCGTCAGATGTTGTTATCACCGAATGAAATTCCAGATTGGTATAAAGTGAGTGGCTATTGTCAGATAGGTTCTCTGAGACCTTTACTGCAGGTGAGTAGGCTCTGACATGAGATTGTCAAGTAGTAATTTATATTTTGTAATGGAGTTGAGGGAATATTATACAGTTGGAAGCAATGTTACTGTTCTGATGCGTGTCACAAGCTTCAGCAATGGCAACTGTGTAAAGAAATTGCTTTACGTTTCACTTGTAATAAAAGCTATTTGATTATGCTACATGGCTTTGCAGTTCTACTGCTTAAACTGTTCATTAAGCATACTTTAAACCAAAGTATAGAAGACAGCATACAATTGGCTAAATTATTTTAATAAATAATGGCTATACTATATATGAATTATTTTGTTTTATAATTAGTGCCCAAACTGTTCAGTGGCATACTGTCTGCACTATCTGCGTTATTTTTCAAGCAACAAGAAAACTGGTCAACAAAATTGGATACTTCAATTAGTAGTGATTTTGTGTTGATTTAGGGGGAAAGGTTCTTCCCTGCTTATTATTTGGCAGAATAATTTGCAAATCTAATGCAAAACTTATTCTCACGGTGTCCTTTTCATTTGCTGCTCTGAAAAAGGACCATGTGATTTGGTCCAGTGCTGCAGCAGTCCTGTGAGCTTTAACATTTGAGGTTCTTGCTGAGCTGTATTTTATTCAGGAAACAACTTTTTCTAATTCACAGACTACCTGTACCTGTAACCAAATGCATTTGCTTGCTGTCATAGCGTTGTCTTTGTATAGCCTTAAGCAGAGTTAGGAATAATGCATTTTGACTGCCCTGGCTGAGAGCTTGTCTGAACAGAAATGTTAATGTGTAACAGGCCGCAGCATGAATGTGCAGCGTAATACTTGCTGCCAGTGAAATAAGCAGCACTGCATAAGTGCACCTTAATGAAAGCTAAGAGCCTCTATACAAGAAGTTAGCAGAGAGAAGTTAGTGCTGCTCTCAGTTAAAAGTTCTTAGCTTTCCACTGTGTGTTGATCTCAGTGCATAGGAAAGCCTAAAACTCTCCATGCAGAATGGTGAGTTCTCAAAGCTTGGCTTGTCCTAGATATTTATGGACTTTGGAATTAAATTCTAAAATAGAAAAGTTAAGCTTTCTGAAAGGGAGGCACGGGGTTCAGCACTGCACAGTAATTGCTCTGAAGTTAACCAGAGCAGGATGTGTTCTGTGCTGAGACTGTGGTTAAAGAGTTCTGTTGTTTTCTGCAGAAACGTGTGTACTTCAGGCTTCGAAACAAGGAAACGGGAAAATTCATGTCAGCTGATGGAAACTTAGACAATCTGAATCTTCTCAGAATACAGGTTGCAGAAGATACAGACTCAGATGACCAAATCTGGGTTTATCAGGATGGATTCATAAGGTGCCGGGTGAGGTTCAAGTTCAATGTGAATTTTCTCTTTTCCTCTCCAACGTAGGGCTTTCTGAATTCAATTCCTACTGTATCATCTTATTTGATTTTATGGACTTATTCTGTTTCAGCTGTAATATAATTTTTGTAGGGGTTTGTGGTTGTTTTTTTGTTTAATTGAACTCTGGCTTTTTCAGGTGATACAAACTAGTTGTATGATACCTTTTTTGACAGCATTGATTTTGAGAGATTTTAGTTATGATTAGTTATGATTTACTTTTCCCATAAACAATAGTAGCCTCATAAGTACAATCAACACCAGCAGATCATTGTCTTGCCCTTCATGAGCTCCTTCCACTCTCATGCCTTCTTTCTCCACAGTGAAAACACCACAAAAGTGTCAAAGCAGGGACACCTTTTAAAACGCAGACTCTTCCTGATAATATTTTGAACTATGCATACCTTGTGGTAGGTCAATTAGTATAATGTAGGTTATATCCTCTTCTGCATTCAGGCAAGCTTAAAGATAGAATCCTACTCTTTTGGTTGGGGTTTTTTGTTTGTTTGTTCGTTTCTGGTTATCCCTGTATTTGTGAATTCATCCCTTTTCCATTCCTCTGTGCAAGTTTCCAAATGAAGTCCTACTTTTCTCACAGTCCATAAAACTAATCATGTGTGAATTGTCATTGAGGTGAGCAGAGGTATGCGCAGTTCATAATGTTTAAGCATGAACAGTCTTAGGTAGGGATGCGGGCCAAAGACAATTAAGTTACTTTTAATGCTGTTAAACAGCTTGACTGCAAAGAATCATGTGAACTTTTTCTATAGGATTGTATAACTTCAAAGGAGCTATTTATAACTATGTCATCTATGCTGGAGGGAAGAATCTTACTGTTAATAAGCTAAGGCATTGTTTGGACATGTTTACAGGACACATGCAGTCGTAAAAGGGATTTATGCAGACAGCAAAATGATGCAAAGTAAGCTAAAAGCTTTAGTATCGCATACAAAAGACTTCTCTCTTGACAGTGCCTCTCGGACGTTTCACTGAAAGTATTCATATCGAGACAGTGTGGTGTTACATGGCTTTGGATAAATGCTCGTTTTTTGTACCTGTATCTCATAAAGCAGTTTTTCTGTGCACAGGGAACTGTGCACATGGCTCGTGCTGTATAGCAGTCGGGTAGCTTAGTGGGGCGTGCAGGCTGGCAACATTGATCTTAAATGACTGAACTCTTACAGAGCTCTGCCATCTTTCTGTTGAAGGGCAGTAAATGTATTTTGCACAAAAAATTGGTTTTCACCACATTTTAAAAAGCATATTAAGCTCGTGGGTGGGTAGGTACGTGCACGTAGGCAGACATAGGGCATTGGAAGAACTCGTGCCTTTCTTCCGCTAAGCTTAGGTCATCTCACTGACTGAGTCATGGTACCTTGAGGTGTGTCTGAGGTTCTCAAGGAAGGGCTGTTTTAGGTAGGTGGGATAACCAGTAAGCACGATATGGAAGTTACTGTGCTCATTTTGTCAGAAACAGATATGAAGAGCAAATACGAATTCAGGTCTCCTTACTCTTCATGAGTTTCTTGGAGATGGGTGAAGTAGTAGCCTAGTGGACCTAGTGTGTAAGCTTTGAGTCTTCCAGGTCTTGCTAGAGAACATTTTTTAAATACAGATGATAATTTCAGAACTGGAGAACTAAACTGACTTACTTCAATTCCAGGTAATGATAGTAATAAGTACTACTTCTTCAGAACTGTATATTTAATAATTTAGGGCCATATCAACAATGGCAGATGGGTGTTTGTTTAATCTGCTGCTGGAGTCCATTTGGAAGTTAAAGGTGGCTTATGGTGATCTACTGAAAATCTCTGTTCACACAGGATAATTAACTGTAATGTATTACTAATACAGCCTTAATACTCCTTTCAAGTAAGCTTGATTTTTGCCGTTCTTTTTTTAATCATAAAGACAGCTGCAGAGTTTTGAAATCAAGTAATACAAATGACTAGGAAAAGAAAATAGAACAAAGAACAAATTATTATTTTGATACACTGTGAAATTCATATACTTAATACTGTGCCATTATGTCCTTTACCTCAAAAGGTTATTGCAGAGCTAGAAACGATTAAAGAACAAAAAAAGGATGCGCAGAGGAGGTGGAGGGCTTCTGTGCAAGGAAGAGACAAGATAGCTACGACTTCTTAGCCTGCAAAGGGGGGTCAGTTAGACAGATGATGTGATTGAAGTCTCTCCAAACATAGCGTGAACAAGACATCCCTTAAAATAAAGGAGGGGAAGGGGGGCGGGGGTGTTGAGGAGAGCATTAAATAAAACTAATAGTTGCCTATCAAATTGTTTTTCATTTTTCTCTTCTAACAGTAGCAGTTCAGATTTGGACCTGCTTACCACAGACGGGTGTTCATGTAAAGGGGTTACACTGATCTCAGTGGGTAGTGACTAACAGATGCACATACGGGACAGAAACCGTCCGAGTATTAAAGGTACCAGCTCTGGGCTGGAAACTGGTGTAGACTGGGAGAGATTACCAGGAACACACTGCATGTGAGAGCAGAGTGAATGTAATCTTCCACGGCATCTGTTATGGGCCACTGCTAGGGGCAGGTGCTAACTGAACCTTTGATCTGATACAGCATGGTTATTTTCACATTCTTATGTAGTGGAGACTGTCAGTAGAAACAGGAACAAAAGGAAAAATAAGTAGTCTTGAATTTGGGGCAAAAATACATTCCTTTAGGGAAAGTAGTTCCTAGATTCTGTTCTCACCTGCTGACATCTCTCCTATCTGATTGAAAAAGAGTGGATACTAGAATTAAGGCTGTTTTGAGTAATTGCTGTTGCTTTTCTGATGATACAGATGGCAGAGGACTGCTGCTTGACAATTGTTGGAAATCTTATAACTCCTGGCTCTAAACTTGGTCTGTCATTTGAGCGGAATGAGGACAAACAATATTGGCATATTAGTCCCGATGGCAGGATTTATAGCAAGATGAAACCCAAGCTGGTTTTAGATATCAAAGGTAAGCAAATGTGTTATCTCATTACATTGTGTCTTAATTATATGGTATTTACAGTGGGATAGGCACTAAACGTGCCTATAAATTAAGGATGGTGTTATAGTTACTTTAATCTGGAATCCAAAAAGACCCGATCAGCTAGTCTGACCTCCTGAATTATACAGGCCCTAGGACTTTGTTTCATTTTTTCTACACAGAGTTTAATAACTCACAGTACTTGCTTATCTTGTATTCCCAGTGTCCACTCACTGCAGATATCCTCAGTTAATTTTACGGGGCACTGGGTGATGTGAATCTAATTACTTAAAATGCTGAAGCAAGAAAAACCTAACTTCTCATTAACTTTAATTTGTATAGAGCAAATTTTCTTATATAGTAGTTGTAGATGCAAGAGCTAAAGGATATTAGGAGAGCAAAGGCAGGCTTGTACACTGATGTGATCAGATGCAAGAAGTTTTTTCATTTGTTTATTAATGGCTATACCTTTATTGCAAACATGAGATTCTGCCATAGCAGCCTAAGGTCTGTGCGCACTCGATGCATGTTTTACAGTCACTTTTGTCACAGCAATTTGATTCATGTTGAAACTGTTTCTGAGCTTTGTTTTCAGTTTCTGAAAAGGTCTGAAAAAGCAACAAATGGCGTGATTAGCAGAATTAGCATAATCCGATATTCTTGCATAACCCTGCATTTTTTGGGTGGGGGGGAATAATAATTTCCCATAGCTGTTAATATTTTTTAGCTGTTTTAAAATTAATTTTGCATTGTTGCTGGGACATTAATTACAGCAATTACACAAAAAAACCCAACAACCAAAAAAACCTAAACCAAAAAATCAACACATTCCCCCCCAAAAAAAACCCAAAGCAAACAAACAAACCAAAACAAACAAACAAACAAAACCAAACCAAAACAGAGAGTCAGCAGTCAGCACGTTAGACCTATAAAGGAAAGGGCTATCAGAACTGTGAGAAAGGGTTATCTAATGTCCGACCATAATACAACACTGGCACAAATAATCACAAATTCTCTTTACTGCCATAAAAAAGCTAGTGATGATTAATAAGAAACTTACCAAGACTCCAGCTCAAGGGAGAGTCTTTAGTCACAATGATTCTGCATACCTTTTTCTAAAGTCGGTTCTGAGTTCACCAGACAAACAGAAATACTATTATGCTGCCTTGTCTTCAGTTAATCATATTAAAAGCAATTATGTATTCTGCATTTATAATTTAGAACCTCACAATGGATAGGTCTGGTGATTAAAGCATAGATGCACTCTTAAGTTTAAAAAAAAGTAAATCTGTATGGTAAACATGAAAGAGTAAGTACATTTAGCTTGTATTCGAGAAAGCCTAGTAGGAACATTACCTCTTTCTGCCAATTCTGCTGATCCATTCTTGACCACAAATTCAGCATTAATGAATTCTTCAGCAAATGAATGCAGTTGCTCAGCCGTGCATGCCACCTTGTGGATATACTGGTGTAGCACAAAGCTTTGTCCAGAGCATGCCTCTATCAAAGTAAATAGTCTGTGTTCCACTGGTAAAAATCCCATCTTATCCCATTATAAAACGTTTATGTTCTATCAGACACCGCATACAAAATATTTTTTGCACTCACAGCAATAACTGAGCTACATGGCTAATGTTATTTTTGGTAGCTGCTGGTTGGTTTTGTTTAGTTTTTTTCCTGTGGGAGTATTTGATCTGGTATTCCCTTCTTTCCCCTCTTTCTGAAGAACTTGCAAGTGTTTCTGCTCTGTATCCCTACTACATTTTAGTAATTGCCTCGTGATGGCAAGGAGAGAAATCATGTTGGTGTTAACCTTCTCAGATACCTTTCTGATCTGGGACAGGAGCACCAGAAAGCCTCCCCCAGATTCCCGAAGTGGAGAACAGCTAAGGGGCTTGAGACGGCATTTCCTTAGTATAAAAGAGCTGCTCTTCAATGTGCCTGCCCATGCAGCACTCCAGGTGCCTAGCATATTTCTTTCTGAGATCTGCTAGAATCCATATTTGATACATTCATCGTAAGCTTTCAGCTGCCAGGCTTGTCTTTTGCTCATTCGGGGCAGGTGAGGCTGTCAGGGTGCAGAATGAAAGGCGGTGCCTATAGGAGTGTCCTCGTGCTCTGTATAAATGGTTGGCTTCCAGTGGGAATACTACCTGCTGTTGCAGATGTGTTGTACTACAGGAGATGCACGCGTCCTGCGTTTCTGCGGTACGTACTAGGTCTGAGAAAAAAAAATCAGTTTTGACTTTCAGCTCTAGTTGAATGTTTCTTTGCTTCTGAGTTTGTCAGGATACTAATGGTGCTCTTCTACGGGAACATGTCTGGCATTGCATCACGTGAGTAAATGAAGCCCCTCTAAGAAGGGGTTGTATTTTGCCCGTGGAAAGAGCTGAACATTGGGAGAGATTCTGTGTATGGTGACTTGTGATGCAGCTGGTCAAAATCCAGGATTATAATGGCAAAGAGTAGATGAGTACCAGACCTTACCCCTGGCGTGGTCATGCTCGTATTGTCTGTTAGCAGCAGGACTTATTTCATCATGTAAACATCATCTTTAGAGCAAAGTGACAACTGACAACTGTTGAGGGGAAACTGAACAGCTGAGTTTGACTTCTGGGAAGTGACGGTCATAAAGGAGCTACCCTGACCGTATTGCAGTGTTTCCTTCTTTTCCCATCCAGGCTGAAAGAGCCAAGGTACTGAACTACTGAAGGGGTGGAGAAGAGCAGGCAGGCTCCCTTGATTCATAATGAACTCCAAAAGCAGGCAGTGATGAAAATGAGTTTGTCTTTTCAGTGCCCTGGGGAGAAGAGAAACTGGCTACACCAGCACTTGAGAGAGTTGCCCTGAAACCTACAGTCTCTTATTTCAAAGATAATCTACAGTCTTTGAAATTTTTCTTTACAGGGGGCGCACAATACGATCGCGACCATGTTGTTGTCAACACATTCAGCGAAGAAAAGTTAACGCAGTGTTGGGAACCACTAGTTGTATGAACCCAAATGAGCAAAGATGGTGTTTGGATTAGCCGTTATTCCAGACACTAGAATTGGCACTGCCATCTCTGAAGGATACAGGATCAACAAAGAGAGTTTTGTCTTTTCTTCGCAATTTTTAAAAGAACACGGCAACAGAATGATTTCACCTCAGTCTGAAATTGTTACCCCTGTAAAAGCCTGTCTCTCAACTTTTTTTTTTTTTTTTTTTTTTTTTTAAAATCATCACAACTCACTGTGAGATAGAGAGTGGTAGTATGCCTCAGGCTAGAGGGGAAGAACTAAAGGTAAGAGAGGCCCCGTAAGTTACAGCTGTGTCAGTGAGTAGTTAATCCAAAATAGTCAATATGCATAATTTTAAATTATTTTTTAAAGTTGGGTTTTGTTTGTTGTGTTGTTTTTTTTTTAAGCTGAGAGAAGGGCTAAAAAAATAATTAAAGCTTATTTTATAAAGGACAGGAGTGCAGTGTGTATGTGGGTATAGCAACTTGGACCTATGGGCTGTAGTATAGAGAAATATTCACTACTGGAAACTAATATATTTGTTTCACTGGACCAAATTTATGTTTACTGAAAGTTTAAAGACTGCTAGCGCACAGCACATCCAAAGAATTTTTAACATGTGGCTTCAAATATAGTTAGTATGCTGATATAGTTAGTCCTAAATTAAGAAAAAAATCTAGATTTTCTCTTGCAGAGATGATGTAAATTAGTAGATGTTTGTTAGAAAAAGAGAGGGCTGGCAAAAGGATGCATCAGAATGTGAAGAACTTGCCCATCTTCTAGGCTGCCTAACTTTTTGAGTTATGGGTATTTTACTTCTTTGCCAAGTCAAATTTTGACCTTTTAAAACAGTTCCAGTAAGTATAGTCTTCCAGAAAACAAGAATTCTTAGGGAAAGTATCACTAAAGAAGGCTGCAACAGCACCTAAGTGCTGTGGTTACTAAGTTTTTCAGCTGCTGCCTGTTGGATTTACCATGGAGAATGCCAGGCTGCCAGGTGTTTCTGGTGGCACTGGAGAGCAACGGCTGCAGTGGGCTGCAGGCTCCCAGCTGCTGCTGGGCAGGAGTGTCAGGCTGCTCTAGCAAGGGGCACAGCCAAGCCTGGATACGTGCCCAGTGACAAGGGCTGTGCCCATTCAAAGAAACCGCTACTGGTTTAGTAAAGAGCTCGTGATAAGTAAAACACACCAATGACTGCAGGAGGTTCTTCTGTTGCCCTGCTCTTCACCTGGTTTTGTTAGTTTTCCTTAATAAGGTTGGCAAAAGGGTAAGATACAAACGAAGTCTTGTACTATGCTGCTGTGTTTTGTTCTGGCTTAGACCAGTGTTATTACAAGCTGCTCCTAGGAGCATCCAGGCCTTTGTCTTGCATAGTAAGTCTGTTTAACATTTTCATTACTATTGTATTGCCTCAAAGGATACTGGTGCTTTTATTGTTACCACCCTAGAGGAAGTGCCTTACTGATTTTCCTCCTTTTGTACAGACATACTGAAGTTTTGTTCCTCTGAAATGTGCTGCTTTTAGTTCTTCATAGAAAATGTGTTGTCATTAGTTCCAAACAGTGGTACTTTGTCATATTGATGTGTTCTTGCTATATATAATATAGCATTTTAAAAATAAATTTAAGTTAGGTAACTTTTTATCGAAATTATTTTTAAAGGTTGAAAGCTGACATTTTACAGTTAGTTTTGCTTCTGTCTCGTGCCCTTCTCTGTCTATAACTCCTCCACGACAGCTAGCTACTGAGGAGTGAACACACGGTGTCTAATAGCTGCAGGCTCTGAGGAATGGATGCTTCTATACAAGCATGCGTTCAGTGCATTTGTGCGTGGGGCCACAACACTGCTGCTTCTGTCCCCTGGTGGAAGTGCTGCATGAAATGGTGTTTCCCTCACCGTAGCTGCACCACAGTAAATGCGCAGTCCTCAATTAAAAGGTTACCACTTTCCTTCGATCTACCCGCATAATTGCAGCGGAAGTCACGCTGTAGCCCGTCTCTGGCAAAACGGTAAGTTTAAAAACAGACCATCAGACACACAACCCCCAAGCACTTCATCACAACCAGCAGTGATAGAGGGGGCATGGAAGGAATGGGGTCTCCTGATTACTGACAAAATCCTGTCTAGCCTACCTGCATCAACACTGTAGTCAGCTGAATCTCTGCCAGGAGTTAGGCAATTAAAATAATTATCAGTTATAGATTCATTTTTGTTCCATGCATTGACTCAGATTAGTTGCGCCATGAGAGATTTGCCATGTCAAGCTTAAAGGACTGGTCTTGAGACAGCAACGTGACTACTTAATACAGGAAAAGTTTACAAGTTCTGAGAATGAACTAGATTGAGTAGTAATATGTATTAATAAAGGTGAATAGAACTAGGAAAGGCCAAGGAAGAACGGACAGGACAAGTTTCTTATGGACAATCAAATAAAAGTGTGCCTTGCCGTTTCAGGACTTAGTTCAAACAGCTGGAAAATAAAAGCTTGAAGAGGTACAAACTGAAAATGCTGCCAGCTGTTCCTCATACCCCAAGAATGAGTGGTGTTCTGCAGCTGTCACAATTACATTCTTAACGTGGTTTTCATGCAGAAACACCTAAGGGATATTAGTATTTCTTGTCTGCATATTAACACTTATTAACAGGCAGAGTATGGAAGAATCAAAGGGGATTTTCTAAAACCAGACATTTTAAAATATTATGTACCCTAAGTGAGCTTTTGAAGAAGAAACAGTTGCTACGTACCAGTTAATGTTCAAGTGTAATTAACCAGTAAAGGACTGACTGCAGGCAGAGTAATGATTAGAGAGACTTTATTTTTTACTGATTACATCGATCACCGTTTTTCCACGTGCATGTCCTCCTTCCAATTTCAGAAAGGCCTTTGGAACTTCAGAAAAAGAGAAGACTTGATCAATGACTGGTTGGATCTACAGAATAAAGAAAAAGTGTCACTATATTAGGAGTAAAATAACGTATCACCTTCACACTTAGTGTATAAAGAAAGGGGGGAGGTTACTTTATAGCATTTAGGGCAGATGCTGCCAAATGATGGAGTCCCTAGCTTTTAACTTTATTCAGAGATCCCCTGAAAGCAGGAGAAGGTTTTCTGCTGCTCTTTGCCCAGGTTTTGAAACATTTCTACTAGCACAGTTCAGAGGTCTCACATGAGACTCAACAATACAGTCACCATGCAAGGCTCTAACTTCCAAAGTTCCCTTTAAAAGCTAACACTGTGCTTCAACTTTTTGTTCTCCAGAATGATCCGCTGAGGAAAAGGAAAACCACTTTTTTCCCCTCATATTTCTTTGCTGTTTTTTTTTGTTAAACCCATGAATTTTCAAAAGGTTGGATGTTTTAAAGATAGGCACTAGATTCAAAGCTATCTGCATCAGTACATGCCTCAGTACCCTGAAAAGACTTGGTCACAAATGAAGTACAGAAAAAAGTCCACAGACATTTGTTGCTGAATCATTTAGATACATGGCAGCTGAGTTTTCAGGTGTATTCCCATAGGCACACATCATTAAGCCCAGCTTGCATTGACTACTATTTTGGCGTTAATTTTGTAGAGTAGCCTTCTGGATTGTTTTACACTAATTTCTAATAAAGAAGGTGAAACTGCCCTATTCACTGTCCCCATTATTGACCAAGGAGCCTGAAAAATCCTACAAGCATTTTCTTTAAACATCATAGTGTACCAGCAGAGGCAGAACATGTCCCAGTTGCTTCTGAAAAACACTTGTCACAGCTGGTCCAAGGGAAGAGACTTTTTTGATCAGCAAGTTCTGAGTCGGCCTTCCAAAGGCCAAAATAAGGTCTGTATACAAAAGTGCTTCCCGCACATCCTCCCAAAGATCCTATCTACCCTGAGGCTGGTCTCTTACATTGGATCCCCTAACACCAGCCCAGCGCATGTTGTTGCATTGATGAACTGATCCTAATCCATTTCTCAGAGGAAAGCATTACCAGTAGGTGAGTCCGCAGCTAGCTCTTGCAGTGATATAGATTTATAGAATTGTAGAATGGTTTGCGTTGGAAGGGACCTTAAAGATGATCTAGTTCCAGCTCCCCCCGCCATGGGCACGGACACCTTCCACCAGACCAGGTTGCTCAAAGCCTCACCCAGCTTGGCCTTGAACACTTCCAGGGATGGGACATCCGCAACCTCTCTGGGCAACCTGTTCCAGTGCTTCATCTCTCTCACAGTAAAGACTCACCTCTTTAATCTAAATCTTCCCTCTTTCACTTTAAAGCCATTACCCCTTGTCCTATCCCTACATGCCTTTGTAGTAACAAAGATCCAAACACCCTATTTCTGTGCTAGAAAAAGATCCTTGTTGTGTCAGTGAAAAAATATCTTCAGGCTTTTTCCTTACAGCTACTAGAGGCACACTATCTCGTTGAATACTCCAGAACTGGTAATTGCCCTCCTCTCCTGGTAGGCCATGCATCTCACTAAACAGAAGAAATACAACAGCAATAAGGAGACAAACAATCTGCCAGCATCAGAACAGTGCCATCTTTCAAAAGGCTTGCTTACTTTTACAGAAGGCAAGGGGTACGTATTCAGACACGCTGCTTAGAAGGTCCGTGTGCAGCACTGCCAAGGAAAGGTTTCCATAGGCACACATTTTCCAAGCAGCAGCACTGACCACCCAGCGCCTGCGCCAACAGCACAGCAAAGGCAGTCTGGCAGCTCGCTGTGCTCAGGTAGGTTCCTTTCTCAACTCTTAATTTTCTTTTTATTCATACACAGTGCCTTACCTTGAAATCCATTCTTTGTACTAAAATAACTACTGGTTTTGCTTATAACAGTAATCCAAGACATCAGTAATCTAACTATTACACTGCAGTATCTCCTAAGCTTGTCACTAGATTTTTCCTTCTTTATCAAGGCAAGCTTAGCAGTAGTGTGAAACTTTACAGGGCAGAAAAGTAGGTGTGTGAACCCTCTCCAGAGGAAAAGTCAGAATTAGCAGCCAAATCACTGTGAGAGCAACTGTGCAAATAAATATATTCACTAAGTGCCTCAAACTCGCCATCCTGCAGGGTACAAGGCTGGATCATGTCTTCCCCTTGTTCTGCCAGGACAATTTCTGTACACACACCTCTAGCTAAGTGAGTAGTAACACACAGCAGCACATCCAGAAAGATACCGTGTAACACCTGCTGCTGCTCCACTGGGGAAGAAGCGTGGGGCTCGAATGATCAAATTCAAGACAAAATCATGTTTGGTCAGCACCCAGCACAGAATGGAAATGTCATCTTGGGCATCAGCAAATTCGGGGACATGGACCCAGGGCAGCAAAACCACTGAATGAGATAATGGCTTTGGGTAAACTGAGCATCCGAGTAAACTGCAGCTGCCGTGACTATCAGCAGGAGGAACGTGCTGCTGATCAGTGGTGGCTGTTCTGAGGAAGACCAACCCTTGCTTTCATAGCACAAGCTTGGGAAAAAAACAATGCAATAACCTTGTTGAGCCAAGCACAAGTGCAGCACTTGTACAAGTACTTATTGTTAAAGGCACTTACATACAAAGCTGTGCTTCAGTAAAGAAAAACAAACGAAAAAACCAGAATACAGAAACTCAGCCTGCTGGAGCATGGACACGGATGACCCCAGCAGGGCAACAGGCTGGGAGGAGGGGGAGGGTATTCAGGGAAGAAAGTAGTGCAGCAGCACAAGGGACGTGGTATACAAGGGATTCCAGGGAATGGCAGAAGTTGGTTTCAGACACATGCAGCAACTGAGGAAAAAATGAACAGAACACTTCAATGTTCTGCTACCTGCAGTCATTTATTGCAGGTTGCAGCTTATAACCCTGACAGAACGAGGTATGTTATGTCCTCAGCGTATTAGGTAAAGTTCAAAGCATCACATTGGAAAAGTGGTGACACAGGGATTCAGAGGAACCCTAAATTCAGCCTCACAGTTCAAAACGCCGTGTGCATTGCAGCCGCCACACGCTCAAAGCTGATCTGCTACATTGATGTAACCTCTAGCTCCATTTAAACGCTGGCTTTAGGCAGTGCTATAGAGAGACATGAATACCAAATTGATGATCCTGACAATCTAGAGCATTAAACATTTTATCTGGCTGGCTGGTCAGTCCCATTGTTTGAATAACCCTGAAAGGGCTGACAGTGTTGCAGCTCAGTGATTCACTCAGCCTTCACCATAATCCACTGACTAAGATAAAATTTCTTCCTGTGAGCAGACAAACAAGTAGGGGAGCGCCTGCTGTTTGCTGAATGTGTGATAATAAATGGAGATTAACTGGACAATAAAAACACCGCCTATTTACAGCCACACATCAGTTCCTTGCCAGAGGACACCTATTTGTTCAGGGAAAAGGGATTAAACTAAAGTCTGGGAGAGAAAGGATTAACGCACCCGCATTGAAATGTTTATCTGAAAACAGATTGGGCCTGAAAGGTATTTTCTTCCTCTTCATTCTCTCCGATGCAGGACATACTATTGAAATGAATCTCAGGTCTCTTGACATGAACTCATCTCTTCGGAAAAATAAAAAGAGCAATTGCTGATGCTGATTAAGGCTGTGGCATCCCAGCCAATCCAGCTCTGAGCGCAGCAGGCAGCGAACAGGCACTGGCAGGAGTTGACTGGTCAGCAGGAACACGCTCCTGCTAATGGCAAATTCAAGGCCACCCTTGGAGGTCCCCATTCCTCCGGTAGCAAGGACACAGTCTAAATTTACCAGCAGGGGACAAGTGAGAAAACATGAAGGGAACGAAGACAGCTTTGAGCCTCGCATTAGCAGTCACTCCAGTGAGTGTGGAGCTGCTTCCTGCCGCTGGAGGGAGAGCTAGAGCCTTGAAATTCTCAGGAGACAACCAAACCTGAGGCCCTCAGAGCAAGCCTAGCTCGAAGTGTAAAAGAAAAAAAGTCCCCTCACTCCAAGGGCAATGACAGTGCATTGGCTCTCCCCCAGGTTTGTAAAGGATGGCTGCATCAACACTGCCAGGCAGCCTTGCTTTGCAGAGTGCCTCCCTCCCAGCTGCTGCCTCCCAGGGCGCACCCCCCATTTACGCCTTGGTAAGTAGCCACGAGTCTGCTTGTGGCTTGTATAACATGCTTTGGAAAAGACTTCCATGTGCACAGAACAAGAGCTGTGATGTGCTCTAGCAGACCTCAAAATCGTCTTGAGGGCTTGCCGTAACACAAAACACCCGCTTGTCATTTTGACTAGCTGAGTTACAAGAGAAAGGCTGTCTTCCTCCAGAAATTATCACTATGCCCAAATGCAGTATATGAGCACAAATGCAGAGCTTCATACTCTCCTTTGGCCTTCAGTGAGTCTCCCTTCAACGTCAACAAGAGACTTGAACAGAAATCATTACAAAGAACAGTCCCTGTCCTGTAACTAAACATTTAGTTATCCATTCAGCACTTCACTGTCATCTCATGGAAGAAATGCTGGTTTGGGACACTGCTGTTTCTGTCATTTTTCCCTTCAGCTGAGCACCTCCTCTGCCATACTCGAGTTCTATGTTCTTTGGGTCTTAATCCCACCCCTTTCTTCATCCTGTCTTCCCCTTAAAATGGCATGCAAAAATGTATCCTGACCTTCATATTGCTTGCCATCATTAGGTTCTAGGGTCAGCCCTCACTGAAGACAAAGATTAAAGTTGTTATCTTCTGGAACAGCTGGCTCTGGTCACATATTATATGGGTGACTTTGCAACTATATAGTACTTTGGTTTTGATTAACTGTTATTTCAGAGAATACGCACTTTCATCCAAAAGCACATTAAAGGACATTAGGTGCATGATATTTCTGTCCCAAACGCCTAGCAGGAGTAAAAATGATCCAACGATCCAGCCTCATAAACCCATCAGAAGAATGGTGGTGCAGCAGTTAAGACACAGGAATGGAAGGCATATGTCCTGGGGTCTACTCCCACAGTCATGTTACAAACAACTGTATTACCAAGTTTTGTTTGTTTCTTTGTTTTTCAAGCCAAGGTACATTCTTTCGTATCAAGCCTCTATGAGCAGCCCACAGTAACTTATGAGTATCATCTACAATTATTAAAATGCTAGAAGATAAATCCCAGTTAAGCAGGCTATCAGGGTATGGTTTGGAGTGTAGAAGAGGCTTAAAAAAACTCTCTAGTTCATTAATTAGCGCTGGCAGAACAGCTTCTAAAGAACACAATGAAGAGCAGTATGAAACTGGAACAAGCCCAGAATTGTAGTATGTGCCAGCCTAGCCCAAGCTTAAATCAGTAGAAGTGAGGAAGATCCTGGGCTTAGTTACCTGCTGAACCATGCTGAAAAACTATTAACTAAAGGAAAGAGCAACTCTCTCTTCTGGAATCCCCTAGCAGCCATGTTCATAGTAGTTGTCTTGCTATTCATACTGGTAATTAAATCAATCTGGGGCAATGCTACCATATAATTAAGAGAGAATAAATTTTAATACAGTTATATATATGTATATATGCATTTATATGTGAAAGCATATATTTCTATATATATTTATATATACATATTAGAAGAACAGTCCTGCATGACCTGCATCTCCCCAGGTCTCAGCAAACTTGACTCACAACAGACAATGTCTGTCTTGTTGACCCCACATTTTACCACTGTGCTGGACATAATTCCCTCCTACACTAAGAGACTAGAGGTCAGAACACTAGGACTGATTTCCTACAGAACATGCAATTACATCAGGCTGAGGTAACACAGTTGATTAAATACCTGGTATATGATGAAATTTTTCCAGACCTCATTGCAGTTTATGTGAATTTATGTATTCAAACCCTATCTCTCCCCAGTATGCAAAATTTCCATTAGTCTTCTTCACAGACATTTTATGATGTAATCACACAGCACTTTCATAAAGATCATAAGTGAGCTACCATGTCCCGCAGGAAGAGGAGCAGATGTGTTTTAATAAAAATCACAGTGGGTTTTTTGGTGGCCATAACAAAATGCAGATAGAAGTTCCTTTTAGAAGAGAAAGGACTGAACAGAGCTTTTGGCAACCTCTCCTTGATCAACACCTCTGGGGTCCAGCCAACCAACCTGGCAAGCAAAAGCACTGCAACAAGAAAACACAAAATTTTTTAAAAAAAAAAAGGTGCAAGCTTTGCAGTTTAACATGGAGAAAGATGGTTGTCGGAATGGGTGAGAGTGCCTAAAGAGAGTGGGAAGAAGGACTGATATCTAGCCAATTTACACATGTAAGTACAGAATCGCTACCCTAGTGCCCTTTTTCAGACAGGGAGGGTAAAGCGGGCTCCACCCAAGGGTGAGTCACCTCGAGTACCTTAAGATACCTTACAACAGCCATAAAGACAAAGACTGGAATTACTGCAGAGAAGGCCACATCTAGAGATGCCAGAATTGGAGGATGTTCAAGGACTCAATATGCTACATTAGCTGTTTGATATTCACACAGTTGAGAGAAATCTGCAACAACTGTGCCACAAGGGCCAGGGAAAAAGCTCCTTCCAGAACTGTGACAAGATGAACTGGAAGCAAATCAAGACACACAGGTTAGGGTACAGAGTCAAGAAGCTGTGATAACCTGTGCTAGCAGGACAAATGTAAGCCACCTTAAATCACTGCCATCCAAACAACTCAAAACCCCATATCACGTCAAAGTGGATGACCATATCTATTTGTGTTATTTACTTCCTGAACAGCAAAGACTAGTAACAGAAAACAATTGATTTCCATATTTTAACAGGGTATCTCAGAGCAAATGACCAGAAGTGGATAAAGGGCATTAGCCCTCATTAGTAGACAGAGACATTATGGTAGCAAAAGGTTATGATTTGTACAGCATTGCACAGGAAGAGAGCAGCAGAGCCAAAGAAGTATCAGCATCCTGTCCTCCAAACCGTAACAGCAGGTGCTACATCTAAAGCATCTAGTGTCTTCAGCAAAATGTATAATCAACACTTCACACAAATTACATTAATATAGGCATGCAATTATTTTTCTTATGTGTGCCTGTGCTGTAACATTTACCTAGAGATCAAACAATACAGAGAATGATCTGTTCAATCCACAATCGGAGGCTCCATTTGTCCTTTAGTCTTCCTTCTGCAAAATCAACTTCCACCCATCAGCCCATCTGATGCAACTTTGCTCTGAAGGAAAGAGCATTAAGCCACCAGAAGTACTGCGCGCGCGCACACACACACACACCTGCATTGCATTTAAATGACACCAAATTAAAATTAAAATTTCAAATTTCTGTAGGGCTGCATGTTAACCCACAACCTATCGTGGTCTGGCAGGAACATACAACGTACTTAGTGCTCCCCCTGATGACACAAAGGAGTCTTTCAGTCCTCCATCAGGCTTTACAAAAGGCAAAGTTAAGTGCTCAATTATAACTTAGAAGCTTTCCACAAACTTATGTACTTACTCGAGTTTGGTGTATTTTCACCAAGGACTAAATGGCACATCCTTAGAAAGGAGTAAAAAAGTTAAGCAAGCAGCAAAACCCAAGACTGTCAATGTTAAATCCACAACACTGACCATAAACATATCAAACTAAATCCTAACAAGCCTTTCAGTGACAATGCTGGCAGCAAAGACCAGTGACAATGCCTCAGCGAACAGTGTGCCAGCAAATCTGTGTCCTGAGATAAAGGCTCTGTGGATTTCAGTTGTCTTTAGATGACAACCTTGTAATTCACCAGGAACATTCTGCGTGTGAAGAGATCCCCAGCGTCACGACTGTTTTGGTGGAGCCCACATTAAGCCAATCCTTACTGGCTTGTAATTAACTGGTGGAGTTCAACCCACAACAGAGACTTTCCAGCAGTTTAGAAAGTAGCCAGTATCTCTAAAATTTGACAAGGAAATACTTGATTTCCTCTGCGCCCACTACTGTTGCAGCAGCCTCCCAGCCCCTCAGTCTCACAATAGTCTCTTTGCAAGATGTCCAGCTGCAAGGCAGAGAAAACAGCTCATAGACTGAAAATGGTTTTACAATCCCCAGAACTGAGCTGATGTGCAGGTAAATTACAAAAGGAAAATTATTCTCCTTCCTTGCACTGCCAGCTCACCAAATCCTCTCCTTCTCCTCATAGCTGACATTTTGCAAATCTCTATTCCTTGCTGCAAAAATCACCTGTGTGAAAACCAAGTATCTTTAAACAAAGTGCCCTTTTTGCTTATTCTTCAGCCACTGAAGGATTGAGAATCCTTTTGCTTTAGCAAAGGAAGATGATGAACTCATCAAAATTCAAAATCTCTGTTGGTTCAAAGGGACTGAAAGAAAAAACACTGACAAATCAATATGATCTGTAACTGCTTCAGGGGTATGCTCTTCAAAGCTTCACTTACTATAACATCATCTCTTTAAACCATCAGCTCTTTTTAATTTCCTTCATTTAAATCCCCCCTCATGATCTATGCTTTCATGAAAAAAGCCTCTCATTTTTGGGAGCTCTGCAACTGCTCTCCTATTGACACTTCATACGATCTCAAAATGAAGATGTCTGTAACAGAAAAGACAATTCACCAAAATATCAAAATAACTAAATCTGCATTACTCAAAACTGTATTAATTCAAAACTAAGAAATGCAACTACATGAGCTCACTTTGCTGGCTTCCCCAAGTCTTCTTGCTATACTTCCAGTGCTTTGTCGTTTGTTCTTTTTTTAATTCTCATTTATCCTCTTCTATTCAAACATAAACATTTCTTTTCACTGAGTTATGGGAAATTATGGAACACTTCCTCCAGTAATTCTCTCCTGCCTTTCCCAAACACCTACTCTTCTGAATGGATGATCTGGCCATTTAAGAGAACTGTTGTGTCCAGACAATAAAGGTCAAAGTCTGTCCTCGTTTCAGCTGGGATAGTTATTTTCTTCATAGTAGCTAGTATGGGACTGTGTTTTGGATTTGTGCTGGAAACCGGTGATAATGTGGAGATGTTTTAGTTGTTGCTAAGCAGTGCTCATTCTAGTGAAGGACTTTTTCAGTTTCCCATGCTCGGCTGGGTGTACAAGGAGTTGGGAGGGGGTGCAGCCAGGACAGATGACCCCAACTGGCCACAGGGATATCCCACCCCATATGACATCATGCTCAGTATATAATGCTGGGGGAAGAAGGAAGGGGAGGATGTTCAGAGTTATGGAATTATGGTGTTTGTCTTCCCAAGTAACCGTTACAGGTGATGGAGCCCTGCTTTCCTGGAGAAACACCTGCCTGCCCATGGGAAGGAGTGAATGAATTCCTTGTTTTGCTTTGTGTGTGTGCGCAGCTTTTGCTTTACTTGTTAAACTGTCTTTATCTCAACCCATGAGTTGCCTCACTTTTACTCTTCTGATTCTCTCCCCCGTCCTACCAGGGAGGAGTAAGCAAGTTGCTGCATAGTGCTTGGTTGCTGACTGGGGCTAAACCACGACATAGTCTTATTAACATCTGTCTAAATGGAAAACATCTGGTTCTTACAAAACACTGAGGATAGCACAGGTGTTTACAACATTTTACAAAACAGTAAAATGCTGCTAAAATAATGACTACACAGATAAACAGTCTGACATTATGACCTGTTTTTGCACAGAGAATAAAAGATCAAGCAAACATCTTTGTCTTCATGATGATCTTGCAACAAAAAGAACATCAGACATTCATATATGTATGATGTACCTTTTAAATGGCATTACAATTCACCTGTCCAGATTATTAGGCAGAGAACACTGATTAAGCCCTATCTCTACTGCATAAACTGGTGTTTCCCAAGAGGCTTTCATGGGCATATTCTGCATTCGTTTTGCCTACAAGGCAGGAGCAGAACAGAAAACAAGTTGTGACTGGCTGAGAATCAGGACAAATGATAAGAACACAGACAAGGGCATTTCCATTTCTTAGACAGTTTTAATTTAGTCGTGTGACTGGACGCAATCACAGGATGAGGAGCATCTTCTAGGGTTTTGTTATGGACCATGGGATAATGCCTACAGCACTGGACATAATGCAAAGCAGGTTAGTGCAAAGCTGTAGCCAGGAACACACTTCAGCACAGCTTATTTGCTGCTGCAGCCTCTATTTATGAGCAGGTAACTTTTTAGGAAACACAGACCTTCCACTGGCTGTGTCAGCAACACACTGCTTGTGGACAGAGGAATAGGAGTGGCTGAATTCAGGAAGACTTTTATTCTGATCAGCAGCACTGAGGTGGCAAATAGAAACAATCAGGCCTTAAGTATGACAGCAATTCATTTACTTTTCTCCAAGCTCTGGAGCATAACGTATAGCGAAAAAGGAGATCAACATTCAAACTTTGAGAGATCTAGTTTTTACTAATATGCACAAATTTTGAGTGCAAGATGGCCTGACAGTTCACATACTGGAATTGCCAGCAGTCACAGCAGACTCTGCTCCCTCTTCTGCTTAGGTACCACATAGAAAGATTAAAGGCAGTTGTCCATGCTCTCTACTCTGGGAATTTTGGCAACACGAAATTATCCAAAAGAAGACACTACCAGCACCACACAGTCCAATAAACAGGCAACCAACTGCTCACTCTCACACCCATTTTGTAACAACCTCATAAACCTGAAAAGATCAGAAAAGCAGTAATCTATCTGCCACTTCATGCCTTCCCCCCCCGTCCACTAAGAGATTCCCCGAAAGCTTATGAACGCTCACAATATTCCAAGTCACTGTGCTGGATTAGCACAAGCATTATACTCTGAAGCACTGAAATAATGAAACACAAGATTCTTGTCATCATTCTTCCAGCACAGATTCTCTATGACCTGCAATAACCTGAATATTCTAGTTATGCACATTATGGGCAGGACTCCTGATCCCCCAAGTCTAGGCAATTTTGCTTATGCAGATACACAGTCATGTTCACTCTGACCAAATGAGGCCTCTTAAAACATATCATTTTCAACGTCAGAGTTCATGTTAAATGATTCCCACTGGCAAAAATAAACAAGTGCTGGACGTTCTTTCCTCTTAACTTAGTAAGTTTTGTGTTTTTAAAAACAGGTGGGGTGGAGAGGGAGAGGGCAGTCTTGCGGATTACAAACTCCTGAATTCCATGCAAAAGGCAGAAGTTACAAACTGAAGCAAGTAAATTCCTACCTAGTTTTCCTCACTGTGACTCTCATAAGATTCTATTTCCTTATTGTGAACTACACCACTTTTGAGTCAAAGCAGCACCTCTTTCAGCACAAATAGCCAAATAACCGTTATTGACATACCTTTCCAGAATCAACTAGTTCTGCTATTTCATCCAAACTTGGGCCACTTGGCGTAAAAAATGCCCACCGATAATGGACTCCTTTAAAGAGATGCTGCAAGAAAGATCACAAATATATTAAAAAATCATGACAGGAACCTGAAATGGAAACTAAAAGTAATGACAGAAGCACTAGAGAAGTAACCTAAGGAAAAGACATAGAAACCATATGCTAATGTCTGAAAAAAAAGTCACCTAAGCATATGGATTAAATGTAAAGACAGGGATGTTGTATTACAATAGGATCAGAGTGAATTTTGTGTCCAATTGCACAAGTCAGATAGTTGAGAAAAACAACCACCTCTCTGCAGCTAGAAATGGCATCATTTGTTAGGTAACAGAGGAATGGTGCTATACGTTTATACACGTTCACAAAGGGGGTGAAATAAACCCAGCAATGTGACATTTAGAACCTTCCACCTCAGTGTCAGTGATTAAAATTTCCGCCACCACACCTGCCAAAGTCATCACCGTCCAATGACAGATGGCAGCTCACATGAAAAGCATTTTACGAAGACCTCACAAGCACAAGTCAAGAACACCTCCTCTAAGTAAGTCATGATAGGAATAAGAGGCCCAGATGATTTTTAATACATGGCACGCAATGCTCCTCATCATTGAAACATGCACACTGAGAAATAACATTACATTATTTCTTCCTAGCCTTTTCATTTTGTTTTTGAGCTTTCCTTTGAAAGTATCAGTGCAGGACTTAGAATCTCATTCAACCATGCCATCACAGGAACACCATGGCAACTGTTTGAAAAGCATTCATTTGGAGAGCAAGCACATATGTTGAGAGAAGAAAGAGAAAAGTTCTAAAAAGCCTCACTGATCTGGCTACTGGCTGAACATTTTAAGATCCACTTATGAAAACCAGAAAAATCAGTATCACCATCCAGACGCATGAACATGAAAGAGATGAAAGACTTTCTAGCCACCCTCAACCACTTTTGTTACTCTTTGGTGCTGGAATAGGATGAAGAGAATCAGTCATGGAACAATGTTTTGAGAGAAAGCCTGACCAGCCTAAAGCAAGTAGCAAAATTGCCCTCACTTCAATGAGGCAGGGATTTGCTCTGCTTACTATGAAACACTAGCTGTCAGCAGGACCCACTAGGGGGGCCATATGGAAAAGGCCACAATGAAAAGCACAATAAGGAATCAAAACTTCAAAGCACCCCAAACTACCACATACACCAATCGGCACCACCCTAGCACATTTTTTTTCAGTGCAAGAAAGGAGGAAAGAATAAAAATGCATCTGAAGTACACTTAATGATATATGAGGAAAATAAGACAGATGAGCCACATGACTAGCATCCAAGCCACAAAGGAAGCCATGAAAGTACTACATAATATTGAAGTATATAGGATTTTGTCAAATACCTTTACAGTTTTGGAACCAACAGTAACTCCTGTTTGTAACATGCCATCAGCCACTCCAAGTTTGTCCATATTGATCAAAAATGGTGTTACTAAGGTGACATATGTTGCTCCTGACCATTTCTTCAGGAGATCTAGAGCCCATTTCTCAGTGGATCCGCCGACATTATCTAGAATGAAATCAAATCTGCAGACATGTAAAGAACAGGTTTAAAATCATGATATGGGGAAAACAGTTTCATCTTAATTAAGCTAACTCATATCAGAAATTTGCTGTAGTTTACATTTTTACATATCACTGCAATATTAAAATAACTGCCTGCAAGACAGTAGGGAGAAAGTCCCAAGACTTCAGCTAAATCCCAGCTTTACTGTACAATGGTAGTTAAATTTACAGGTTATCGCTCATTCACTGTACAGCAGACACAGGTATTTAGATAACTTAAACTTCTCTTCAACTCCAAAGATGCACAACTACATTCTCTATTTGCTTAAAGCCTTCTAGAGCTCTGTCTCTTCAGCCATCCCACTGAGACCATAGGAAAAGTCTTGAGGTCTGGCCCTAACATTTAAACAATATGCTGTGTGCATGTAAAAACTAGCCTGGACTCACACCCTCACTAGGAGCATCTCCTGTACATGCCCTCCTTGCATGAGAGTTGGTTCCAGTGGCCAAAGTTACATAAACAAACTACTCTACTAACCTTTATCTCCTCACATCTTTTCTGTGACCCAGTTCTCAGCTTCACTTCGAAGAGTCTTTTCTGACCTCCCTATTTTTTTGGCGATCATTTTACCTTTATGGACAGTTCTTTTCTTCAAATCTACCTATTTGACATAGAACCTAACAACGGCAAGGGTCTAAAACTTTCCCCCCGTGGAATGGGTATATGCAGCCTCTGGCAACAAGCCACAGTTTCAGCATTCCTTCTCATTATCCCAGCATGTGAGCCAGTAAAGGCTGAATAGGGTAACAGGGAGCTATGCACCTATTCTGTTTGATACACAGCTCATTCTCCCCTCTAAGCTTCCAGCAATCTCCAGATTGCAACAGATATGTATTTACACATACACTGAATCTAAATAACCCTCAAATAAGAGGGAAACTACTTTATGCAAATTAAATAAAAAAGTCCTTATCTCTGGAAAGAGCTTTCCTGCCTGCCTTTCAAGGATGCAACCTCATGTTACAGTTCAGTCAACCTAACGGTTAGCTGCCAACATGAGAAATTAAAATCTTGAAAACTAATGCTCCAGGAAAAACTAGCTCACCACGGAGTCTGAAGAGCCAGTACAACTAAAAAGGGGAGGGAAGTAGAACCATTCCCCTTACTACACCTGACTGATCGGCTTTGCTATATCATAAAACTGCACCCTAAGACTGTGCTGTTGATAGATCCTAAAAAGGGTCAGTTGCTAGAACAGGTGTTTAGATGTTGAATTGCATAAAGGCAAATATAGCACTGCTTGCAAACTGCTACGTTAGTTGCTGCACATCCTCCCCGTACAGACAGTGCCAGTACGCTCACAGCTGACCTCAGGCCTGCTGACAATCACACCACAGTTAAAGGGCTCATGTCTTCATAGCAGTTATCAGTAAAGTTCTTTTATACATAGAATAGCTTCTATTTCCCCTCCCAGAAAGTTAACTCAATCTGGCTAAAAAGAGCAGTGTAAATACCATATTAAAATACAAGTCACAGTAGACTAGGTTTAAACAGATGGAAAGATTACAAAAGCAAAAAATACTTCAGTTCTAGAGAAAACCCCCAAGCCAATTTAAACATAACTGCTGTGACAAGATAAGTGTGATTGTTTATCAGAGGTAGCTGTACCCAATGTTACAGAAGAGAAATTTATTCCTGGTCAAGTTGCACAGTGGCTGAAGACCTTCAGGCACGTCACTTAACTGCTTCATGACATAGTTCTTCCCTCTAGAAGATCAATTTTACTATTTACTAGCCTCACCCAGGATTTCTGAAACTTATTTTAATTTATTCATGCTTTGTAAATGCTCCAAGATGCTTGGATGGAAGCTGACAGAACTGTTCAAACTGCAGTCATTGAAGAGAAGCATGTGAAAGTGAGCTTGCCTCCACAAGCCCAATTAACTGGCTTAGTCTTACAATGAAATCTGTGCTTGGGATACTCACTTGGCAAACTGCATTCAAAAAGGACTGGGATTAATTTGCTTTACAAAGTAACGCTTTAGAAATGGTGGGGGGGGGGGGGGAAAGACAGAGTTCTGATAGACTGGAGTCAAGCAATCAAAAGGCAGAAGGTCTGACTGCCAACTCCTTCATCTCAGTATTAAGCAACACAAACACGTACAAGGGTAATATTTTAAGCTGCTCTTCCAGATTTCCAGATTTGTAATCAATCACATCATCCGCTCCGAGCTTTTTCATCAGTGTGCTGGCATCATGAGAACAAACTGCTGTCACATGAGCACCCCAGGCCTTCACTAGCTAAAAACAAGTATAAAAAAGGAGAAGTCCAAAGTTTAAAATTTAGTGAAACATTGAGAACAACTTAAAAAGCCAAAGTCTCATTATATTTATATAATAAATGAGCACCTTTAGTAGGGAGTGGGGAGACTGTGTTCCAACACAGGATAAATTGTCACACATCCAACAGACCAAAAATGGTTAAAATTCATCAATATTTAAGGAGGTTTTGGGGAGGGAGGAGTTGATGTGGAGGAAGGAGGGTGGTTTTTTAATACCACTTTACAGATATCAGGTCTCAAGATAAATAAGGCTTCAAATGAAATACGCTTGCCATCTGAATCTGTCAGCTAAATGTATGCCAAGAAGTATTGTCCAAGTTACCGATCTACAGAACTGTCACCAGATCAACCATTAAATACTTTTAAATAGTTAATATTAAAATCTTTTATATTCCTACCTGGTCATTAAGTATTTCATATAACTCCCTGTGAACATCTTAAATATTAATAATGAGAAAAAGAAGGAAGCCATCTCTGATTTACCACAGGGAGGATGTCAGATTATCTTCTACTCCTAAAGCTATAGCAAAGGATTTTTGATAGTTATTTATCTCTTTTGTAATCTCATTTTTCACTTACAGTAATCTTTTTTACATTTATTCCAGATTAGTGTAGTTTACTCAGGATTAATCAGCTGGAAATTGCAACTAGTTACTGGCCGGTCAACCTTTCATACTGATCTAATTTAGCCACCTGCTTTATTAGGGATCAGGCAAATAGCATACCACTAAAAATTCTCCTGTAAGCCTCTTTAAAACCACTATGTTTATGGTCTAGTAACATGGAACACAGTGATGCAATCACCCAACTTCTATATTTTTTTCATATTCTGAAGAGAAAGATTTTTCAGTATGCGATTACACCGATTAGAATCAAAATCCCCAAATCAAATGGAAGCATGAAAAGAGGATGTTCCACAATTAACAATCGATAAAAGAGCATGTTGACTCTCCAAAGTTTAGAGCTACTGGAATGAAGTCAGACAAAAGGGCAGCAGGGCAAAGACAGTGAGGGAAAGCTAAGCTAAGCCACTGTGCTTTACATACACTGCACATAAAAGCCTGGTGCCTCTCATATCATTTGACCACCTACAACAGTTATGGTAGACGATACGTTCTCCATCAGTTTTTCTACTCATACACCAAGTTCCTTTCATATTTATGGAGCAGAGCTGACTGAAAGATAATGAAATCAGGCTACATATTTCAAGCTACACCAACTAGAGACTTCCTGCACCCAAACAATAAAATGTGATCTTTCACTACCCACACTCACAACTGCTGTCTTTGAAAGTCCCTGCTTCCTACTTTAAACTAATACAACATAACAAATGCAAAGCAATAAATTTGAAAATATTTCACTTTTGGAAATATCAATCAGATAGAATAGATAGATTGATCAGTAGCTTGCTATTTCACTATTCCTTCCCTCAATTCCCTTCCATTAATTTTTTTTTTCATATTGAATAAGTTTGAAGATGCATCCTGGGCACACTGTTTTATATTACCTGTATAGCAAATGTACCAACGCCTCCTGAAGCTCCTAATATTAATACTCTGCAAGAGAAAATTAAAATATATTAAATAGTTCTTTAAATAAACTCTATGTTAACTATGCATTCTAATGCTTCTCATACATCTCTGACACTAAATTATTTCAAGCAAAAGACTGTATTTGTCATTCAATGTTACTTAGTGGTTAACTCTTCCGATAGTAACGTGACTAACATTGCTGATCATGCTTCCTGTGCCAAGAGCATTATCTCAGCACAGCCAAAGAGACTCCCTCATATGTGCTTTCCACTAAAACCAGGCAGTGGAGCTGTCAGGCAGCAACATTCATCATGCAAAAGCCCTGTCCCTGTCCTCACTTTCCCACACACAATTGCCCAGCCTGGGACAAAATCAGTTAAGAGTCTTACGGTCTCCCAGACTCCACTGCCATATCTCCTAAAGAAAAAATCTGATTCACCAACATGCTACACAAATTGGTGGTGAAAGTGGTTTATTATAACATTATTTAGGGAGACTGGGAACTTCAGAATATATGGAACATAATTTTCCCATACTGCATAATATTTATCTAAAAGAAAGACAAAAATACAATGAAGTAGCCTCACCACAAACAAGTTTGAGTTCTGCTAAACTAAGATATGCGCCTTCTTCTTTAGAAAAAAGGCAGTATAGTTTTTCTAGTTCAGTACATCTCAATAAGACCCTGTAAATGCCAGGTTGTGGAAACTGGCATGCAAGCAAGAAAATGAAAGAGTATATTACCAAATTATTAGCAAGTGAGAGTTCACTTTAACTGAACACACTACCCTAAATTTCATAAAAATGTATTCCAGTTTAGTGGTGTGAGAACCTTACTGCTAGCAGCCTAGTTACTGCTCAAAAATTTCATCTAGATATTTTATTAAATAACTAAACTTCAGAAAGAAAATTAGTAAGAAAGCCTTGCTGCTGAAGCTACAAATGGTGCTTGGACTTCGGACCTATTTGCTAATTCTAGGACAAAAGGAAGATCCAAGATTAAGTCTTGGCACAGGACTGAGGAACATCATGTTTCTCAGAACTTCTGTTTGCCAGAAAAATTTCAGTATCTTTAGAAGCTGGTGATGTTCCTGTTCTAAATCTCACTGTGATGGATGTTGAAGGAAATTACTTTTTACAGTGTAAAACCATACTATACAATCTGGAGTCTCAGTTTACAAAAATTCTTTGAAGTAACCTAAGAGACTTGGCTTTGGTCACAGTACCCATTTTAAAATGCTTCCTCATTTGTAAGATCAGATTCTGTTCCCTCCGATTTCACTGATCCAAGCTGCAAAATTCAGATTAAGAAGTTGAAACCACAATGCCTGCAGCTTTTAAATCTGCCAAAAAGTACTTATCCTCAGAACCATGCTTCTAATGACAGATGCCTGAAGCAATGTTCATATTTAGATTTTATTATACTTGAAAAGGCTCAGGGATGCTACACTCAAGATACCGGGTTAAGCTCAAGATACTGGGTTAAGCCCATCTTTATCCTTACAACAGACAGTCACAATTAAATCCTTTCAAAAAAGCCTTGTCAAACTGCCTTTCCAATTTTACTCCTTGCTTAAAGGGCATTTCTTCCACTACAAATTTTGGAAAAAGCTATCGTTTTAAGACATACATTTTGCTCAAGGATTTAGGTACATTTTCAGCTTTGGGAAGCTGCTTGGCTAGGAGGTTTTTTTATTTTCCCCTTCAATAAAAGCCTTGAGATTCTTCACATAGAAATACTTTCCAGATTTGGTTTGTTCCTATGTTATGCAGGCTATTTTCTCTCAAACCTAATTACTAAAACTCTCTCCGTATATTGTGACTTTAAGAAAGCTCCTCGCTTCAGACTATGTCTGCACAGGAGATCCGTACGCCACAGCTCAATAGATGAGCATTTTACAGCACTGAGGACAGCAAGACATGTTGTTTGGCACAACACAAGGAAGAAGGGAAGTGTTTGAGGACCTGTTAGGATGGTATTGAGGAACCACAGATGGTGGAAAGTGCCAAAGAAGTCACCATTTTGTTTGCCTTGCCTCAGGAAAACACAGCCAGGAGAAAACATATCAGAGAAACTACTTGTTTCACTGCAAAGGTAAACTAACTGCAGTAAACTAACATATAAGCCTGTGCACAAGGGAACAAACTAATGAATTATTTGACCTGAACAGAGATCCAAGAGAACTGATTCTCTCAAAAGAACAAAACAAACGTTTGTACCGCACGCTTTGCTCCCTTCTGACAGAGGCACATAATTCAAGCCAGCATTCACCAAGACCCATACAAGGCTTCAGTGTTTCAAATGATCTGAGAGTCAGCAGATCTCTCCAGATGAGCATACCATGGGATTTGAGAGCTTAGCCCTTCTCCCTGGGCCCTGCTTGGAACTATGGGGTGGTCAGAAACCAGCATCAGAGAGCCAGGACCTGTTTCAGATGTGTCCCCCACCACAGAAGACACAGCGGGTGGGGAGTGGGTGTACAGATCAAGGACTAGCATTTTCTCCAGATTATAAACAACTAACAATTTTCAGTGACTCAGTTACATGCCAAATAATAACTATTCTATTTATTGAATAAATATAACAATTTACATATATATATTAAATTAAATTCCATTTGATTATGCCAACAAAATGTCCCTAAGAGATTCATTCCTGTACCAAGAAGGATTTACCCTATCAAGAAGTTTTACAACCTACACTCACTTTGTACTTCTCAACAGATAAAATGACGAAATAACACACAAACTTTGAAAAAATACTTTCTTGGGGTATTACATAATTCAAATTTTTGTTGCAACAATATAAACCAGGAGTGTACATTTAATAGCTTACAGTAACAGAATCCAGTGTCTCTCCCCAGCACACTTAAACACATAAAATATTGGCTCTGTATATAGAAGACCTTTACTTAATGTAAACATTTTCAAGAACTTCTCAAATTGTCAAGTTTGTTTATATCATGCTTTTTGTGAATACAGCAAGCAAGATATTTAACAGCTATTGTTGAAGAAGCATATCCCCTTTCCATTGAAACAGGACACTAGCACATACGAGAAGCTCTCCAGGTATTATCCACCGAGAACTTCAAAACAACAGAGTTATTCTGAACATTTTGGATAATAAGAACATTCACTTTTAGCCTGTGCAAGAATACTGACATAAATTACAGCGGTGTAGGATAAAAGTTATGGAGAAATGACTGAAGTTATAGTGAAGAAGGAGAATCACAAACAATGTGAGCACACTTCAGGTAACTTGTCAAAACCAAATTTGTGAAAGTGTGTGCAGATGCAGCAGATACTCCTGTCAGATCAATATACAGTCAGATGTTGGACTGTTAGTATTTCTGGGTAGCCCACCCTTCCACCTTAAAGAGGCAAAAAAACCAATACACACCAATAGAAAAATCTTGCTGTTTCTAAGATGTCTTAACACTGCAATAAAGTATCAGTGAAGTAGCTTTCATCAAGGAATACAGCTGTTCTTTCAAAATAAGACACACTCTGGTGTGTCTATACACCCTTCTACATAGCCTTTTACATACACCTACAGGAGACAAAAAGACCAACATAAAATCACATATGTAGGTAAATTCTTTCCAAGCTAATTAAATTAGTTCAAGAAATTAAGACACATTATGTAAATTCTTGTCTTTTGAAATTATTGCCTTTAGAGAGTAATGTAAAGTTAATGGAATATACTGTTGCACAGACCCTTCAATGCATTTTATGTATTTTCCTACAAGAAAGTTTTCAGGGGAAAAAAAAGCTACCATCACCTAAGTCATTCTCTGCTGTTTTTACAACTCGAAACTTCTAGATCGGAAACATCATAATTTTGTAAGTACATTAAAATGTTTTTTGCTGGCAGAGTGGTTAAATATTTCTTGGGGACATAAAAGTAAATGTTAAATATAAAGACACACATAAATGAAGTTTGAATTTCACTTTTAACAATCCAAACACTTACCCGAAGACTGGAAAGATACTTTAAGGAAGGCTAGCCTATCAACATATGCTTAGGTTAACTCTATTTATACGTGAAAGATAATAAAAAAGCCTAAATACTGAAAAATAAAAAGGAAGGCAACATACCTCGAATTTTATCACTAGCTGGAATTTATTTTCAATGAAGCCTCTCCGAAATTGCTTTAAATTTTGCAATTTCATTTTCTAAAAACATTGTTCATCTTTAGAACAAACAAACAATTACTATATATTTTCACAGTGAAATTTACCGTGACATCTAAACAACCACTCACTCAATTATCTTCTAAAGATGTGGACAAAGAATTTCAGTAAATCTGGTGTCCTTTGCAATGTGTTACATTACAACAGTGTAACACCCAAGATAAGAGGAGGTCAGGCATCTAGACTCCTACTGCCCAATAATTACTTTATGACCTAAATTTTTGGTACAACATCATAATTTTAGTGATTATTTTTCAATTCCAGTATTTTTACTTTTGCCCTTCTTTCCATTCTGAACATTTTGCTATCTATTTACACAAATATCCAGAGGCCAAAATAACTGCCAATTTCAATTATCAGGCAAAAAATGGTATCTGCTCCAATCTTTCAATGCATTTTTCCTCTTCTGTCCTCCATCTGCCATTGTCAGATTAACAGGCTGATAAACAAAGCCAATTTTTCTATTTGATTTGGCTGCTCGTCTTGCACGTTTTCCTCTTCTCTTCTGCACCCCTGACCTCATCAAAGTTCTGGCCTATAGGTCAAATGAGACCAAGTCACCTGCTCTTTTTTTTTTCTAAAAAGCTGGATAACCAGTCTGTTCCAAGTGGCCCACGCATGCAGGAACTGATTGAACCACACCTCGGTGGTTGAGCGCTTTTTGTGAGCTGCCAAAATAACTCAAGAGAGGATATTACATTTAGATAGCTGTCCTACCAGGCAAAAAGGCAAGTCCCTACAAATTCCTACAGATACCATTCTTAAATTCTCTATGGAGTCCTATAGTCTATAGTCCACAGTAGATACACATTGGACTACTTCTATATAGTCACTATATAGAGGAAGTGAGCAGCAAGTGACTAGGTGCACTTCAGTTAGGGTCCTTGTCTGAGACTCCCTCTGAAGAAGCCCCTCTCTCAGTGGTTGTGTAGATTGAACCATCTTCAGGCCAGCTGGTCTCTGTGAATATCATGGCACAACAGTCTCCATTGCTGTTGGGACATGTCTTAGAAGCAGCAGATCAGTTTAAAAATGAAACACTAAGTTTCAGCACCAGAACTATTTACTTACCTTTTCCCACTACAATTACTTTGGTTCAGTCCTCCAACTTGGTTAACTGCAGACCAGGCTGTGAGACCTACATACGGTAAGGAGGCAGCTTCGGTGTGACTGAGACGCTTTGGCTTAAAAGACACCTGAAATAAAATCAGTCGTACCAAAGTCACACAGCAGATCTTAAATGACACTGAAATATTTAAACTGGATTGCAGATTGTGTATTCCACATTGTGTACTGACTTGCAGGTTGTGTACTGCACATTTTCAACTATCGTCCTAACTAGCTGGAGTCTAAATCAATCCAAGCACCAAGAAACAGACAGTTAATTAGACAACCAAGAAAAAAAAAAGCCAGCCTTCACAATTTGACGGTTTTGTCTGTTAGCCACATTTCTGAAGGTTTACCTCGTTTCCACTAGCTACCACAAACTCTGACAGAGTGCCCTGTTTCCACGGAGGAATTGCTGCCCACACCTAAAACCAAACAGAAAACAACTATCAATTTTTGTGACTTTGCTCATGATTGTACCTAAAAAGTTTTCCTCATTAATCTTTTGTCCAATTTGCAAAATGTCTTCACTATTGCTTATCAGAAACCAGTTTTAACTCACTTTACACAAAAACCATCACAAGACTGACTAAACGAAGGACTGCAGAGCTATGAAAATAAATTGTACCATACAGTATATAAGACATAATTTTTCAAAACCCCCAAACTACTTCCATGCAAGAAAGCGCAGATGAGAAGCGCAGGGAGGAAGCAGTAAAACTGGTAAAATGTGAAAGCAATTGGTGAAGGTGAAAGCAAATAATATCAGAATTTATGTGGGGACTCACAAAGTGGCTCTTCGGTTATGCCAGAGTTCCTATCCTAACCTTCAGGGCATGGTTTAGGAGACATGGTAGTGTTGGGTTGATGGTTGGACTTGATGATCCTAGAGGTGATGATCCAACCTTAATGATTCTATGAGTCTAAGTTACACAAGAAAAAAAAACAACAAAACCCAACTAATAATTTCCTGTTAGAATTCTATCTTCAGTCAAGAATGAAGCAACATCTTGAGTATGCACTTAATAAATAAATTCCTCTCTTGTTACCACTGAAATGGACCAAAAATAAAAAAAAAAAAAACAGAAGGGAAATTCACTTGCAGAAGCAAGTCTGGGAAAGACCATGTTTTTCAGAGAAAAAAGTAGGGAAGAAAGTATTCTAGGAATTTATTGACAAATAGTCCTCATTCAGAGTGCAACAACATAAAGAAAAAAATCATTTTCTTAAGAGGAAAATGAAAGCTGAACATCTCGTAATATATTTTAACTATACATTTTAGAAAAAAAGAGACTGGTGGCATCACCTCATCTCCAGGTTTGAAATAAGACACACCCAGCCCACATTCCATAATTACACCAGAGACATCTCGACCAAGCGTTAGTGGAAATTCAGTGTCCATGCTTTTGAGTTTCAGAGGATCCCGCTTCATATTTAATGCAGTTGCACCATAACCACCTGCAAAACATGAAACTAACCATGACATACTGAGTTTTCATTTATTAAGTGGACAAATCCAAATATAAAGCATTGTCTGTACCTAACGTACCAAATGTACCTCATTTCTGTTATAACTTAGGCATGCAAAAAATCTGCAATATTTTATACTTCTACAGATTGTACAAATAAAAGCAAATCTCATTCTGGCTTATTTATCCACAAAATGGCTTTCTATTATTAAAATATTTAATAGTGGTAACACTGTCAGAAATTCTAAGAAGTCTGCTGGAAATACTCCAGTTTCCAACAGCATCCTGTAGCTACAAACCCAAAAGAACTCCAAGCTTTCCATTTGTCTTTTCCAGTAAAGTACTGTAAAAAGTAACATGAACAGAATTGTAAAAAATATTAAGGCACATCTCCTAAGACGAGTAGCCCTAACTTCTACTCAGTAAGCAATAGCTAAATGCTGTGAACTCTCAGAATGACCATCTAATAACTCTGCTTAGCCTAAAAAAAGTCTGCATTCTGGCATGTATGCCCTTTAAAGTGTTTGGACAAGACTGCCTGTTATGCTAGAAAGTGTTTTAATACTGGGGAAAAAAAAAAGATACTCAAAAGCAGGATGAAAATTTAGTTTTTTCAAAATACTTTTATGCTGACTGAAAATACTAGCTGCAGCCCAGCAGTTCAAGTGGGTCATTCAACAGGAATCCTTAGATAGCAGAAGTCCCATAATCAAACCCACAACTATATACAAAGATATTTTAAATTCATTTATTAGAGACCCAAAACACAAATTACAGCTCTGTCAGCAGGCTTCCCACAGGTATCTCTGAAAGTACTACTGAATCTGATTTGGTGTGCAAGATCGCTTCTCAACATGAAATATAAGGTATTCTATCATAACTTCCTTCTTGCTTTTTGAACCTTGAAACTGAGAGAAAAAAAATCTGATTAAATGTGTCGAATGCAAAGCGTTGGTCAGTGAAAGGTATAATTTCCTGGGCAAGATGACAGCAGGTACCAGTTCAGGTATAAACTGAGTAGAACCAGTACTGCCAGACGCCAGTTCAGGAAGAAAGGGCACGACAGTGAACAACCTGGTTTGGATTAGGTTGCATGTGCCGACTTTGCAATAACTTTAACCTTCAGCCCCATTTGCCTTAAAGAGATGGGCAAATCCAGCACATCTCAGGGGGAACACTGCTCCTTGGAAGGGCCAGTCCCCTGGTCAAGAGTGCTGCCGCCCAAACAGTGGGGACGGGGGAGAAGGGAAGAAACCCCACCACAGTTACGCTACTAACAAAAGGAAGGTGACTTGTGAGCTGCAAGCCTGCATAGAGGACTGCAGTTAGTCACTCAGATTAAAAGCTGACCCCTACAACACACACATACTCTTGTCTTCCGAAAGGCAATGGCTTTTTCTACCCTTCTTCCCTAAGAACTCGACAAAAATAAGTTTCAAGAGGCGGTTTCTCACAGGGCTCAGGGCAGCAGGTGCTTTGGGGCAGCCCGGAGCCGGGGGCCCTCCAGGGCAGGCCAGTGACAAGGTCTGTACGCTTTTGGGCGCCCGTCCAGCCCCGGCCGCCCGGGCCCGGCACTTACTTCTCATGCTGAGGTCGATGGGGTTCAGGCTCGCAGCGTGAACCTTAATGATGACCTCGTTCGGGAAATGTATGATGGGGAACACCATGTCCCTGGTGAAACGCAGCACGTCGTTGCGGCCGTACCGGTCTATGACCCAGGAGGGCATGGCGGACCGCGACCGCGGAGAGGCGCGGAGCCCACGGGCCAGCGGCTGCCCGCCCGCTCGCCCCGCACCGCGGAGAGCCCGCCCGCTCGCCGCCGCCCCCCGCGACAGCATGGCTGGGGGAACCGGGCCGAGCCGAGCCGGGCCGGGCCGCCGGCGCCCCGCGGGATCGGGCTGGGCCGCGGCGCTCCCCGCTCGCCTCTGCGCTCAGCGCCGGCGGCTCGGCTCGGCCCGGCCCAGCCTGCCCTCCGCCCTCAGCCAATGTGCGGCCGCCTTCTTAGCGATCCTGCCAATGGTGCCGCTCGGTGTTGCGGCAAGATGGCGGCGCCCAGCCGCCGCGGCGGGAGAAAGGCGGCGGCGGACCGGCGGCTGTGAGGCGGTGGGGTCGGGGCGCCATGCTGCGCGTCTCTCTCTGTGAGGTGAGTGTTGGCAGCCCGCCCGGCGGGACGCCGCGGCGCGGAGAGGGCGCGCGGCGGAGCGGGGTGGCGGCGGGGCGGGCTCGCAAGGTGAGCGGGGCGAGGGGGCTCGTCGCGGTGTCACCTCCCGTCCCCTCTGCCCGAGGCCCGGGGCGGCGGGCGGGTGCCCTTCCAGCTGCCAGCTCTTTCCCGAACTGGCAGCGGGGATGGCGCTTTGTCCCCTTCGCGCCGCGAAGCGGGCTCTGTCAGCCGGCTGCCTTGAGTGGGGGATTGCGCTTTCAGGTTTCGAAAGCATTGAGGGAAGGACGCGTCACTCCGACGGACCTCTGCCAGAAGTGCCTTTCCCTCATCAAAAGCACCAAGTTTCTCAATGCTTATATTACCGTAGCGGAAGAAACTGCTTTAAAGCAGGCTGAAGAATCAGAGGAAAGATACAGAAGAGGTATGTTTGCTCCTACTTGATATTAGTCCTTAAAAAGCTGCTGCGGAGGAGCTCCTGTCTTAGGTGAAGCACGTTTTCTTTTTAAAGGAGATGTATGCACTCCTCCTTTGACTATCAGGAGGTGAGGCTTGCCGTTGAGGCTTCTGCGGCTGCATGCTCGTGGGTGTATGCTTGGCACCCACTAGTGTATTCAGCTCAAAAATCAGAGGCAAAACCTGGACCAAACCAGGCACTGCAGATTAAACAGGCTTCTTGAACCTCACTGCTGCTGGTTGGCTGTGCTTTCCCTCAGCAGTTTATTTTGAATTGGTAGCCAACAGCTACCACAAACAGGAAGATGCAGTGGTCTTTTGCAGGCCGGTTGACCAGGGTAGATAAAACACCTGGCTCACTCAGCCTGTCAGGTTTTCGATTAAGAACGCAAATAAAAATAAAGCAACTTTGCTAATTGCAGTTATTGGTTGGTGAACAGAACAACATTTAGTCCTGTTATCTCCAGTATTTAGAGGCTGACTGTCCTCATTTTCCTCCGCATTTCCAGGAAGACAGAAAAGGGAAATTTTCACCTAACAGGGCACTTTTTTTTTGCCTACCTGGGTGACACATGCTGTCCTTTGTCAGCTTAAGAAAATTGCCAGCCAGAGTGTTTTGCTTCCTGACATAGGCCTTTTAATTTTAATATTTTTTTTCCTGAATGATGGATAATTGATCACTTAAGGAAGATTTTCTCTGCTTCGGTAATTTTTTAGATCATATCTACTGTGTATGTCAGGTAGGCAGAATTTATGGCTCCCAGCCTAGGGATGGAGTAGATTTAGGCAGCACCTATGGCTGAAATAAGCATTACATGGTCACATTTGAAGAGGTAAGCACTCCTTTGGGATAGCTAATCCATATGAAAGCAGCTGCCTGTCTTGCAGGCTTAGACACTTCCGCTTAGCCCTGCGGGGCCAGGTCTGGTTTGGGCAGGATGCTCAATGCTAGAGCTAGAATGGAAGATGGTTCTTGAAAGTTTAACAGACCACTATCAAACACTAAGTGGATAGCATTCGTGCTTCCAGAAAACATCCAAAGGGACATGTAAAATAAACTGTAATTGGTAGGAAGGCTATAAATATAGCACACTTTGCTTTAATCTCTGTTGTCCTTGCAATAATTCCTAATGCAGGTCAGCCACTGGGTGTTTTGGATGGAATTCCTATTGCAGTGAAAGACAACTTCAATACAGCTGGCATTGAGACAACATGTGCATCAAACATGCTAAAAGGTACAGTAGAGCTTTTAAAGTAAAATCAGATCTCATTTTGGAGCTCTTGCTCTTCTCTTTAGAGGGTTTATGGAGTTGGAGTCTTCCAGAAATCTAATATTTTTAAAAAATGAGCTGAACTCATTTGAGGAAATATATTTGTCTAATTTATTCTGCCAAGCTCATCTGGTATTACAGAAGCTTTTTGGTTTTTTTCTGTAAGCACATTATCTCCTTTATTCGTATAGTTACATGCTTTTAACAACACAATGTTTATTACAGCCTGTAATAAACTAAATAGCCTATTATAACCTGTATTAAACTAAAATAGGATTGTTCTATAGTTCACATTTTGCTTTTACTTTTAGGTCCACAGGAGAGCAGTCAGTACTGTTCTGTCTAGCAAAATCCAAAGACAGTCGTCTTTGTTGTTGTTCTGTTGATAACTGGTGACTTAAGTAGCTTTTTCATATGGCTGTAGGAAGAGTAGAGATTAACAATTCTTTTCTCTATGTTCCTGATATAAAAACACATTCTATAAGGCTTTTTTAATTTTTTGAAATTTCCTAAGCTCATTGTTTCTGTTAACATGCCATGAACATTTTCAAGACATTAGAATGTTTTCGTAGTAAAAGCAAAAGTAGAAAACATTTCTTTTATCTCTTTTATTTATGCTGGGTTGACAGTTGGACTTGATGACCTTAGAGGTCTTTTCCAACCTTAATGATTCTATGATTCTGCATAAAGTAAAACTGAAGAGTTTTGTGGAAGATGGTTCAAGTGAATCAGTGAAACCCTGATCTGGTTATGGGGTTTTTTAATAGCAGAAAAAATAAAATATAACATAAAACTTCTTAAAATAGCAAAGTTCTTCGAGATGCTTTTCCTTAAAGCACATTCTCAGACCCACTGTGGTTTGATTGCAGTGTCACAGCTGTGAGTATTAGGAGTGATGTTGTCCTTGTTGTTCCTGTTGAGGGTGGAGAAACCCATCAATATTCACAAAAGGAATTGGTTGCTACTCAGGATCTGTAAGCATCATGGTTCTTATCCTAGTTTATGTAAGGTCTAAGTGATCATGGATGCAGATGTCTGATGACAGGATATAGCCAGTTAGTATTTCAGCTTGTGGTTAACCATAGGCTCCTTTACCTCATGGTAATGGGAGGTAATTCAAGATAGCTTAGTGCTTTTCTGTAAAGAGCTGTTTCCCATTTCTTCTAATTTAAGCAGTTCCTGCAAATTGGCTGAATGCAGTAATTTGCTGCCCTTGTGATATCTTGTTTATGTGAAGTCTTAGCTCCACACTCTAGAGATGTATAATCCAGAATTACTGAGTTGTAAGTTGTGGAAGAAAAAAAAAAGACATTGCAAAAAACCCCAGCATTTTATTTACTTTTGCTAAATTTGAAAGTACTCTTGTTAACTTGAAGCAAAATTTTGGAACTGTGAACTGACAATTCTTATGCATAAATATTTACAACTTTGAAGTGTTCGAAGTAGCCACTTCTGAATCAGCTGTGTCTCACCAATCACTCTTAATTTTTCTGATTGTTTTCAGGTTATATTTCTCCTTACAATGCTACAGTAGTTCAGAAATTACTGGATCAGGGAGCTGTGCTTTTAGGAAAAACAAACCTAGATGAATTTGCCATGGGGTGAGTGACGTTTATTATTTTTAATGTGTGATTGCACATTAAATAGAATATATACCATCTGTTCTGATCTACTTGTAATCCTTAACTCCTCTTTCTGTGAGGTTAGAAAATAATGAATGCTTACCTGTGAAGACTATATAGAGTTGCGTGAATTTCTCCCTGAGCATTTATACTGTTGTGTAAATTATATAAATGCTGAGTTTTATGAACATAGTGTTTGATTATAGCTGTGTTTGAGGGGGATGAAGCAGTGCAGCCTTTGCAGAAGGCCAAGGACAAGCAGGCTTCTTCCAGATCCAGTAGTGTGTTAGTAGAATTGGTTACACCACCAGTTAATTGCTGCCTTTTTCTCTCTCCTTACTGGTGTTTGTTGGCGCTTAGCTAATTATTATCATGCCCCCAATGGCAGCCTCTGCCAGTCAGCCGCCAGAGTAATTTGTATGAGTACTCCCTGATTCACTGCAAACAGGCTAATCTAGAGCAACACTTTAAATTGCCTAAGCTAATGCTGGTGACTTTTTTGTCAGGAGCACATTGGAAAATGCTCTCACAAATTGATTCCCCAGCAAATCAGTGAAGGCAACCAAGCTATAGAAGGGCTGGGCTTCTGGGCCAGAATGGCCCTGGGCCATTAGGAATGGGAGTCTCTGTCACCACAGCTGCTGGATCTGGAAAGGAACATCTGGGACTAGTTACCTGTTTGTTGTGGTTTAGCTGGCAACTCAGCCCCACACAGCTGCTTGCTCACTCCGCCACTGGTGGGATGGGAGAGAGAATCAGAAGGGTAAAGCTCATAGGTTGAGATCAGAACCGTTTAATAATTAAAGTAAAACAATAACGACAGCAGCAACAATAATGCAATGGAAAAGAAAACAATGAGAGGGGTGCAAAACCCGGGGAAGGGGGAATGAACAACTGAAACAACCCGCACGTGATGCAGCTGCCCACCAACCTGATGCCACAGGTCCCCGAGCCGCAACTGCCCTCCCCATGTGCCAGCGGTTAATGTACTGGTCATGGTGTCACATGGTACAGAATGAACATCCCCTTGGCCAGTCGGGGTCAGCTGTCCTGGCTGTGGCCCCACCCCTCCCAGCCTCCTGCCCATGTGGCAGAGAATGGGAAGCTGGAAAGGCCCCTGACTACTATAGGGGTGAAGAGAATTCACTCTTTCTCAGCCAAAACCGGCACACTATTACAAACAATAAGTGTTGCCTTTTGGTTTTGTTTTTATTTTACCTAAACTGAAGACGGAGATTTGATTGGGAATTCACATGGATGGGGTGGAAATACTTTGACTGCATTGTTTTGGATAAAGTCATTTTTGTGTCAAAGAGACTCTTCAGAGGAAGAGCAGGGAAAAAGCTCAGAATAAACCCTGATACGCAGTGTTACAACTAGTCTAAGCTCATTAAAGCACACGATACTCCTATAAAGGTTTATCCCACCACTGGCCTCTCATCTCTGGTCTGTGTGTTTGTGTGGTCTCTTATGCTAGCAGTAACACAGCTGCACCATGAACTTGATCAGGAAGCTGATCCAGCTCAAAAGTAATGATAGCTCAGTAAGGTTAGTTTTCAACTGCAGTGTCAACTGCCCACTCTGATGACACTGGCTGATGTCACTGGCACCCTGGAGTCAGGGGGAACATGGTGGTGAGGTTGTGAGGAAGGAGGAAAGTACCTCCTGCCCCCGCTACTGTTGGCAGCTTGTGCTTAGGTGACCACAAGCTGACTGAAATCAGTTTCTGAGAAGCCAGTCTAACATGCTGGACCAGCAAACTGTGGCCTCAGAAGAGGACTGCAGAGTGAGTAATAGTGTGTGATTTATGTAGAGGTGCTTGTTCTTGCTGTTGCAGGGCTTTCCCCCACCTCTAGCAGCATGGTTTTCCACAAGACTGTGGTCATCATCTTTTGACTTTTCAAAATGACAAGGGAGCGTAAGGAAACCAGAAGACCTTTCTTTTGAAGCTGATAAGCTGATATGCAGCTTTACTGTTACATAGCTTAAATCAGTTTTATACTTTGTGTGATTACATTCTTTTCAGTGGTATTAGCAAAAGTTGGAGGTATGAGTTGAAAGGGATGAAGATCTATAAACTTAACAATTCTGTGTAACATTGTTGAAGCTGACTGCACAGTGATTTAGGTACACTGGTCTTTTTGAGTTGAAATTGAATTTGCTAGGGTGAAGGATGAGGAATTGGATAAAGAAAAAAACTTGGTGAATGCAGTATGTCATCTGTCACTTCTGTCTCTATTTGTTCTGTCTAATTATCTTAGATCTGGGAGTACGGATGGGGTATTTGGACCAGTCAGAAATCCCTGGAGTTACTCAAGACAGTACAAGGAAAAATCTGTCCCAAAATCCCATTCTGAGGACGAAGAGTCTAACTGGGTAATAACGGGAGGGAGCTCAGGAGGCAGCGCGGCTGCTGTGTCATCTTTCACATGTTTTGCGTAAGAGGCTTTTTAAAATTGTTTTTTATTAAATGTCTCTATGTTGGAAGGTTTTAGTTTTATAATTTTCTCATAATCTAGTTTGAAATGGGAGGGTTAGTTGCACTGGCATGCAAGAATTTATTTCAGCATCCCTTGTTTATTCATGGCATATTGTGAAGTCAGAATGAATCCATGTAGGCAAATTTAGACTTATTTTGAGTGTTTTTCAGCATACTGACCATTTTGCACTGCGTGAAATAAAATGATAATGGCAGTAAAGGAACAGCAGTTTTATTGTTATTCCCGCATACTCTCTTAAAATTAACACGGGGCTTGTGACACACCCTCTTCCTTGGTAAGTGCATTACACAAATACACGCTGAAAACGTAATTCAGCAAATGAGGAGATCTCTTAATTTGTAACAACAGTATGATAATCTTCCCTCCTTTGTTTTTATAGCAGAGTTATGTAATAATACATGAGATTTGGGATCTAAAAGCTTTCAAATCCCTGACTTAACAAAAGGATACACAGATACTACACAGATACTTACAAACTTGTCTGTTTTAAAAAGTTAAAAGGCAGTTTTAGGTTTTGGGGTTTTTTTAATGTGTTTTTTTTTTTTCTTTAAAGGAATTTAAACAAGCTGGATTTTTTTATTTTACAATAATTATTTTCTGCATGGAATAGCAACGCGCTATTTAACCAATCAGCTGTCAATACTATCTTCCCAATCCAACTGTTAAAAGAAATCTGATCCTTAAAACTTTACACCTTTCATTTTATGCAGTTTTTAGAGCTACATAGTGGAGCACATTTTATGGAAGATTATTTCAGTTGAGCTCTTAACTGGAAGGTGTTTAAGAATGCTCTTTAGTTACTGTGTCATTGTTTACCCATAACTATATTATAAGCATCTACTTTATTGTTAAAATATTTTTTGCTGATGTTGATTACAGCTTTTTAGAAAAAATACTATGCTTTTAGATACAAAGACTGATTTATTGTATGATTTTTAAAAATTATACCTTTCCTCCTTGCCATTTGCTAGGCTGTAATCTACTCAGTGTTTTAATACTGTTGAAACTGAACTCAGTGCAGCCATTCCCAAGGACGGCTGGTCCTTGTCCTGAGCCAGGATGGGCTGATCCTGATAGGGTCTGGCACCTTCTCTTATGTTACTGGGCATGCCGAACTCCCGTTTTGCACTGCTCAGCACGTTGTCAGATCAGGGATATTTTTCATCCAGCTATTTTATTGCCCATAACCTCTTGTATATCCACTCTATTATTTCTTTCAAGCATCAGGAATGTTGCCAGTCTTTGTCTTTTCAATTTGAGATTTGGATGTACAGAAATGCTAGAAAATTAAAGATGTTTTATATCAACACTAAAAGCTTTGAAAAAATTCCACTTCAGCAAAGCCAATTGAATTGGTTCAGCCATCTCAGAAACAGATGCCTATGGGAAAAGCCACATTTACCACCTCAATAAAAATTATACCTCCTTCTGAAGTTCGATTTATTTTTGGCAAAGGTTTGGATGAAAGCTGTTTTATTTTCTAAATGGTGCTGGCGTTAAAATTATTAAAAACAAGAGAAGAGCAGGTTTCATTTCAATATGAATTTCCAGTTCCATTATAGTTTTTTGAAATAAAAATTTCAATGTAGAAAGAACAAGGTTTCACCTGTGAAAGAACAAAAAAAAGTTAACTTAAGAAAAACTAGTATCATAAAATTGTACCTAAGCTACTGTAAGCTGGGAGTTCTGATGCTATGCTTTGTAGGTTTGGAAACGGGAAAAACATCCTAGACTTTGAAAAGTATGCCCTCTTACTGGGGCAAGAAGTATTTGTATACTGGAAGATGCTGCTTCATAGTGTATTGGCTACTGAATAAGCTATCAATGTCTGAAAATTGTATGCTAAATCACATGAGGTGTATCTTTTGGAGTGCACAGAATTGGAACAGACCAACAGGCGAAGTGGAAGTAGATATGTAGGGCCATATTCAGATGGCCTAAATTCTACCTATCTACCTCTGCTTTGTGAAGAGGACTGGGCTCTCCCAGTGGCTAATTCAGAGACCCTAAGAAAAATAAGAGAACAGATAAAAAATAGCAGACATAAGGAGCAGACTGAAATTTAGGCTGTGTGATTATGACTTCTAATCTGGAAGAATTCACACATTTTTAAATCCATGTGTCTTAAAACCATACATTTTTATTATTTGGAAACATTCTGAATTATTTTACTAATGATAATCCTTTTGAAACCATAGAGCCTTAGGGTCAGACACAGGAGGATCTACCCGAAACCCTGCTGCTCACTGTGGTGTAGTAGGTTTAAAGCCAACATATGGACTGATCTCTCGCCATGGTCTCATTCCTCTAGTGAACTCGATGGATGTACCAGGAATCTTAACCAGATGCGTGGATGATGCAGCAGTTGTGTTAGGTATCACTACTACATATGTCTTTGTATACAACACATCTTTGTTTACAATATTGTCTCAAAACAAATTGAATTCTGGCTACCCAATGTACATTTTCCTGTTCTTCGTATGTCATGTCATATTTCAGGTTCACTTGCTGGACATGATCCTAAAGACTCTACCACGATTCAGGACAACTTTAAGCCATTTGAACTATCTGATTTGACAGATGTTAGCAAGCTCTCAATAGGAATTCCGAAGGTAACACTTAAATTCTGTCAACACTTGTTAGAAGGAACAGCAAATAGAAGATCTAACAAAAAATGTCTTGCCCATCACCTCCCAGTCTCTCATGATTTAAAACAGTGAAGGCATATGAGCAGCTCCTGGGAAAGAACAGTATGTGCTCTGTTGCTTGTGCAGGCAATTTGGAGTGAGCATATGCTAATGCTTCATCTAAAACATTTTGTCGTTGTCATGGGAGGCACTGTCAGGAAGTTCCAAGGGAAATGGGGAACTTCAATTCTTGTTTCTCTCTGTTGCTGTCTTACCAGTCACCTGTATAACCTCAAACAAGTTGCTCTTAGTGCTTTCTCATGCAGTGAGGTTAGTATTGTTTGTGCAGTGCTTTGAGATGCTTGTCTAAATGGCACTGTATTAATACAAAGCAGAATTTTAAAGGCACACGAGTAGCGCAAGGAGCTGTGATTCACAGAGCTCTAATAAGGATTGGAAGACAACTGTAATCTGGCTTCTGATGTATGCAGTTCAATCAGGTTTGTAACTATAAGGATACTTGCAATTTGGGACTTCAGCCTATTTATAATTTAGTAAAGGCTCTGTCTTCAAAGGGGTAATGTGAATAACATTTATTAGTTTGATTCTCAGATTTGAACCTGTGCTAGGACAGGTATACCAAAAGATTTAATGTGGTAAACAGTTGTCCACTGACCAATTATTCAGGGACTGTGAACCAAAAAAAATTGTATGCCTAGAAAATTAATTAGCTGCATACTGTTTAGATTTAGATAACTCTAAAATAGTGGTATTGTTAATTATTCATATCCTTTGGACAGTTGTTTTCTACTGCTACAGATTATCCTAAACAGATACATGCATATATTAAACATGGGTTGTAGCTGCTCAGAAATCAGCCAGTATTAGGACACCGATATAGTGAGTTAGAACTAAAGCAAGTACCTTCAAAAATAGAGAATTTTAATAGAACGGCTTTAACTTGGCTATTAAACAGTAATGTAGCTTGTCTAAATCTTCTCCCAACCCCTTGATTGTAGTTCTTCTTTGGTGGCTTGTTTTGTTCATTTCAGTGAGGCATACCAGTTGCCACTGATATGCTGTGGCCATAATTTATTTTTATCTTTCCTACTCGCAGCAGCCCTAGCATTAGGATTTAAACCTGAAGAGTTTCTACCCACGAACTGCAGAGCAGTGCAGTACAGTTTCTGTGAATAGACAAATAAGTGGATAACTGGGTAATTTCTCCTTCAGAAGAAACTGCTGAAATTCCATGGTCTGCAATATGTGGGTTGATCCTACTGAGATTAACATAATATTCTTAGAAGACTGAATTCTGTTAATTTAATACTGCTTGATTTTATAATATTTAGTAGATGCAAGAAGCCTTTAAATCATATAGTGGTGAGGTAACAGTTTCAGTGTATTTATTTTTAGTATTTTGGTTGCCATTAGAAGTAAGCCAGTATGTAAAATCACTCCCCTTCTTGTTTTTCTCTAAGGAATATCATGCACCGGGGCTTTCTAGTGAAATTTTGGCTGTCTGGTCAAAGGCTACTGACCTCTTTAAGAATGCAGGTGCTAAAGTAATTGAAGTGAGTCTACCACACACTCGTTACTCAATTGTCTGCTATCATGTGCTGTGCACAGCAGAAGTGGCATCAAATATGGCCAGGTTTGATGGACTGGAATATGGTAAGTCCTTTGAAAAAACTTTTTTCTCGGACTATAGAAACATTGCTGGATGCCATTAAAAAGTATTAGTTATAACAGATATGCTTTTCGTGGTTGAATGCTTGGTGTTATTTCTCCAAGACAGAATAGAGTAAAAACCCTGTCCAAATAAAAACGAGTAATTAAATACGTGTTTTAATATATTTCACTTGTAGACATGTGAGTGTCTGGGTTTAAAATCTATGTAATATTTCTGTAACAAAACAGGAATATGCTTTGTTGTTTTTCCAGAATAGTAGCATGTCAGACTGCAGCAAACAGTAGCCTATTGTATTATTATGTATAACATTACCTTATGTTGTTAAAACTTAAGGATTACAAAAAGTATTAATTTCCAAATTGCTTTTTCTTTTCAGGACACCGTTCTGACATGAACAATTCCACAGAAAGTATGTATGCTGCAACACGACGAGAAGGCTTTAATGATGTTGTAAGAGGAAGAATTCTGTCAGGAAACTATTTCTTGTTGAAACAGTAAGCAGAACATCTTGAAACTCAAATTTGCCAAGTTAACAATTTTTTAAGCAAGTGATGATTAATTGTTCATCTTGACATGAAAAAAATTCGCCTTACACTAGTAGCTACTTGTATTATTATTATTGCTTTAGCAATATAATACCTAGTGAATTGTTAATAATGAATGAAAATGTTTTCCTGTAGCCTTACCAGTGAGCCTTCTTTATTAAATAAGTAAAACAACTTAGTGATTTTTTATTCTTTTTTCCTACCAGACTATTATTTCCACCCATTAGTTAAATTAAGAAAAAAATCTGTCCTATGGTATGACATTAAAATCATGCTGAAGCCATTACTGTCGTAGTGTTAAAGTTCTGTAGCTGTTAACCTCATTAAAACTGCATAGAACAGCTGTTGGTACATTCTAGTGAGGTCTTTTAGAGAAAGCCAGAAGATACAGTAATTAAATTAACTATAGCTCTTTGCCTCAGTATACAGGGAAAGGAAGGCACTGGCAAAGGTACTGAACTAATGTCTTTTAGACATATTTTTATACAGCTGATGTAGAGAAGTTGGTGCATGGATCAATTTGACTTTTTTTTCTTAGTTTTCAGTCTTATCCAACAATCCTGATTTATGTTAGCAAAAGTGCTGTTTTTCTCTGTCTTAATTTGTTCAGATACTAACAAATATTAGTCGTGTAATCAATCTCAAAGCACTACAGAAAGAGCTCTGTCAGCAAGAGTATTCATCAGATGTGACTTCTAATTGCTCGCAGAGACAGGAATGTTGTCAGTCAGTATGTAAAAACCAGCTTTTATGGAATGCCGATATTCCTGCCAAGTGTGCTCCTTCTGGTTACAACTGTCCAGATCAGCTTTCCTAAGGCTGCTTTAAAATTCATGTAGCTCACTATTCTGTGAAGGAATATACAATTCGCTTCCAACAAGATTGAAGAGGAGGGTCCTGTTCCCATCCACAGTGAATTGCTTTTGAAGAACAGAACCCAGGGTTCAGAAAGCATTCTTAGAATAAATAGTAGAGAAAAACCATCTGTGTCTCCTGAAAATGTTGCATTTTACAGATTATTTTTATCTGCTTTTAAAATCTGTGAAATAACTAGGTGATTGTTCAGGAAGGAATGGAAGCTTGTCCATATTGTATCAGAATTAATAGAGAGCATGTGCTTGATTTAACAGTATTTCCCCCCGCTCCCCTTTTTTAGAACCCAAAATAGTCTTTCTGGTTTCAAATATTGTTGGAGGTCTGTTTTTTTCCTTTTACTGTTTTTCTGATGTTAACAGCTAGAATGATTTCAGAAATGACTGTAGAAAAAATGGCTAATTCCCATGGTATATAAATTCTTATCTTGAATCTGCAGTCTGTTATTGATTCTAACCATTTTCGTTGCAGTTTTTCAGAAACATAAATCTTTAAATTACTCTAAAAAAGAAGTGGCTTTGGGACAGTTTCAGTTGTTTTATCTACAAACACTCTGGCATGTAGCAGTTGTTAATACCCCACTCTGTGGTTTGGTTTTGGATTTGGTGGGGGGGATTTTTTTTTTTTTGTAGAATAGCTGTGGGTTTAGACGGTGGTTACTTTTGAAACTGAATTTCTCTGAATTTGGGGATTCGACACTTACCAGTTCTGCATATGAAGTTGAAAGGAACAATAGACATAGAACCATTTAGGTTGGAAAAGACATTTAGGATCAAGTCCAACTGCTAACCTGGCACTGCCAAGTCCACTGCTAAACCATGTCCCTAAGCATCACATCTACATGTCTTTTTAAATACCTCCAGAGAAGGTACCACTTACAGGGTACCTCCAACAGGGCAGCCTGTTCCAATGCTTGACAAACCTTTTGGTGAAGAAATTTTTCCTAGCACCCAGTCTAAACCTCCCCTGGTGCAACTTGAGGCCATTTCCTCTTGTTCTATCGCTTGTTACTTGGGCGAAGGGAGCGACCCCCACCTCGCTACAACCTCCTTTCAGGTAGTTGTAGAGAGCACTAAGGTCTCTCCTGAGCTTAATTTTATACAGGCTAAAGAGCCCCAGCTCCCTCAGCCGCTCCTCATAAGACACATGCTCCAGACCCTTCACCAGCTTCGTTGCCCTTCTCTGGACACGCTCCTGCACCTCAATGTCTTTCTTGTACTGAGGGGCCCAAAACTGAACACAATATTCAAGGTGCGGCCTCACCAGTGCCGAGTACAGGTGTTCCTTGCTCCTGGTGGCTACACTATTCCTGATACAAGCCAGGGTGCCATTGGCCTTCTTGGCCACCTGGGTACACTGCTGGCTCATGTTCAGCTGGGTATCAACCAACACCCCCAGTTCCTTTTCTGGCAGGCAGCTCTCCAGCCATTCTTCCCAACACCTGTAGCGTTCCATGGGGTTGTTGTGGCCCACGTGCAGGACCCAGCACTTGACCTTGTTGAATCTCAATATACAGTTGACCTTTGCCCATCGACCCAGCCTGTCCAGACCCCTCTGCAGAGCCTTCCTACCCTCAAGCAGATCAACACTCTGGGCCAACTTGGTGTCGTCTGCAAACTTACTGAGGGTGCACTCGATCCCCTCGTCCAGATCGTTGATAAAGCTGATTTGTTTCTGCTTCAGAATTGTGTAAAGACAGTTTAGAAGTTCATAGAGTACAAATTTACATGAGAAAAAAAGGTTAGGGAAAGATAAGTTCTTGACAGTATTCTACAGAGAAGTATACTGCAAACATATACATAGTTTTAAGTCCATTTGGAGCCCTCCCTAGATGATGGGACTTTTTCTCATGCTTTAAGTATCTTGCTGGATTGAATCCTAAATGATTAACGCCTATTTTCCAGGCCTGCTTACTTCCGTATTGTTTCTAGGCTTTGCTGTGCTGCCCTGCGGTGAAATTCAGTACATGGTTTAGTTTCAGAAAGGTGATAATTAACTAAAAATCAAAACAACTTTTATTTTAAACTAGGGTTTTGTTTTCCCTTCACCCTTCTTCAGCAGGATGCCCTCATCTCTTCCTTCTTTGACAGCTTCATTGCTATGAGAGCATAAACACCATGTTTGATGACTATGCTTCTGGTGTATCAAAAACTCAAGTACCAGTGTTAGTCTTTTAACCAGAAGGAATATTGGGCTTGTCTTTTCTACAGTAACTAAGAAATTAGGTTCTGTATTTTTTGAATTAGCGTCAGGCCCTCACGTCCGTATTTCTTTCTAGGAACTATGAGAATTACTTCGTCAAGGCACAGAAAGTCAGACGTCTCATTGCCAGTGACTTTGTGAAGGTTTTTGGGAGCGGTGTTGATATTTTACTCACTCCTACCACTCTGAGTGATGCAGTACCATATATGGAATTCATCAAAGAAGACAACAGAACCCGTAGCGCACAAGATGACATCCTAACACAGGCTGCAAACATGGCTGGTGAGCAGGGACAGGAATTCAGCTGGTTTCCCCTGTTTAGTCATTTTTAATGTCCATTCCCTTCAGTTATTTAACCTCTTCTTTAGAATCAAGATGTTTCACCTCTTTTACCTCTTACAGTGTTAACCATGTATAAGCATAGTTTATTTATGAAATGCTTTAAAATGTAAGACTAGATTTTAAAATGGGTGGGGGGTGCAGATAAGATTAATCCATTCAAGTTTCAGAGACAAAAATCTCTTTCTTAGGAGCATTGATCCTCTTTTCAGAGGATGCTGACTCCTTAAATCACTCTAATTCATTTCTTGTGATCACCTAACAGTATCCTTACTTCATTGACTGAAATTATTTTAAGTAGAATCATAGAATACCAGGTTGGAAGGTATGTCAAGGGTCATCTGTTCCAACCTGTCTTGGCAAAAACTAGGTTTTTTCCTCTACATAAAAACAGCTCTAAGAGTAGAATTGCTACAAAAATTATTCCAACTGGATTTGTTTAATACTAAGTCTTTGCATGTGTCTCTCTTTTCTTTCAGGACTGCCAGCCATAAATGTTCCTTCAGCTCTTTCAGAGAGAGGCTTGCCAGTTGGGCTTCAGTTCATTGGACAGTCATTCCAAGAGAAGCAGCTTCTCACTGTAGCTAAATGGTTTGAAAAACAAGTAAAATTCCCCATGATCCAGCTAGAAGTGAAGAGGCATGACCACGGCGCCTTTCAGCATGAGAAATCTGCTTCTTTTTCATAACATGGGACTTGCTAGTCAGCTAAAATAAGAAAGCTGTGGAGATGATCTCAAAATATATTCCTGCAGTTAATTCTCTTTTGCAGAAATCATAATCCTTTTTAAGGAGACCATGTACAGTAATGCAGGATGGAATCATCACAGCTTGTTACAATGTAATCAAGGCAAAGCGAATCATTAAGTAAACGTGTCTGTCATTAAGAACCATTTCTAACTGAAATTAAAAACACCAGGTTGAAATTATTTATCTTATACCTGTGGAGCTGCTTTTTTCCATCTCCAGAGGGCGTGAAAGGTATCCGGCCTGTTAAAGAACTAACCTGAACCTTCCTGTGAAAATTACATCATTGCCAAAGGGTTGGTTTCCTTCTGGAACATAGACTTCTGTAATGGAATAACCAGGCAAGCTCTAATGGAGAAAAGGTATCAAGCATCTTTTCACCAACAGGTAAATACAAAAGGAAACAAAGGGAGTTAACATATAGATAGTTCATTTTAAAAAAAAAAAAAATCCCTTCTAGCAAACTCACTTAGGAGGTGAAATAAGTTCCAGGTTTACAAATAATGCATATTGCTCTGGTTACATTCATTGTAAGAATTATGAATTCCACATTTCCTCTGGGGAAGGATGCCTGCTAGCCCTTGGGTAGTTACTTTCTTTTTCCTTCATCACTGTTCTTTATAACCATCACTTAAAATGAATACTTACTAAGACAGACATTTTCTTCTTCAGTGTAACTCTCCATAGAGTAATACCAGCTATCCCTTCATGGACGGTCATTCAACACAATAGAGATTTGAAACAACTTTCAAAGCCATAACGTTGGTAGACTAGCACCCCTAGTAGGGTTGGTATACTAGACACACACCCCCGTTAGGGAAGACATGCTAAACAACTAATAACCTGTTGTCAGTGTTTTATTTTCCATTTTTCAAAAGTTGAAAAAGTATGAAGGATAAGTTGGTAGATTTGGTTTTGCATCAGATTTGCTCTCAGTCATGGTTTATAGTTTGCACACATGTAGAAAGTGTAGGGTGGGGAAAATGATTGCAGCTTAGTCTGATATGGTAACATACAGAATCTTCCTGAACTACATCTTGTCTTAGACCATACTGTCACCTATATAAAAAAAATCACCTTATTTCTAAAAATTGCAAATGAATTGGTGAATTTTCCACGCCCCAAGGTGAGCTATTCCAATACCTTTCCCACACAATTAAGATGGTACACAAATAAAATCCCACATGAATAAAATTTTAAAAGTAAAATTTAGTTTTTAATTTAAATATTAAAAACCAAGGTATACCCTTCAGCTCTGCCCCCGAGAACACAGAGCAGTACCAGTAGACTTTTGTATAGGAGATGGGCAACCAAAAAAGGATGAGGTGTGCACAGCCTGTCTGAAAATCGAAGAGACCGCTGGGGTTATACGGGAAGTCATGCTTCATGTTAAACTGGTGCCCACAATGCCACCAAAGGGCAGGGAAAAAAAGCAAGAAAGTCAGAGGAGCAAAAAAGGTTTATCTAAGTTTTATTTTTTAGTAGTCTCCCAAATAAAAAGGAAGGTATCCAGTTACAGGAATGTTAGGGACAGGAAATGAAAAACACTTAAAATCACCTTAATTAGCTTAGCACACCTTTGCTTGACTAATGTCCAGTGGCAATTAAGGGATTCCAAGCTAACCCTTTTTGTTGTAATCAAAAGAAAGGTTTTCAAACCCAGCACTGGCATCCTCCTGTGCTCACTGTTGAAGAGCGATAAAAGGTGTCTTCAGCTCAGCGGTGCAGGTCGTTCAGAGAAAGCAGCAGGAATCCAGCCCGGCAGCTTTGTCTGGTCCTGCATGCGGTTTTCTAGCTTAGTCTGTGGTCTGATATCCGTACAGTAAGGGTGCACATGGTGCTGGGAGTCACAAGCAAATGCTGTGGCACAGTGTGTGATGAAACGGACTTCAGGGTGGTAGGAACTGAAATTTGTTGAGCTAGAGGGACTGTGTTTGTACATCACTGTGTTGTTGGTGAACGGATTTGTGTGGCCTGCCTCGCTGCACTGCTTGCGGAGTACGATGGGCAGGTTGCTGTCGCGCGTGCCAGCTCAGACATCTGCGGCGGGAACGGAGACTCCTGGGTTAGATGCCACTCTAGGGGAGGTGCAGGGTGGTGGGAGAGGGAAAGGGCTTGGAGTTACAGGTCAAAGGAAAGACTGGCTGAAAGGCTGCTGCAGGCAGGTGTTAAAGATGCAGCGATAAGGGAGCGGGAGCACAGGTGGGGAGGTGGTCAGTACCTGCTGGCAGCAACTGGGCACCTGCCCACACTGTACTGTGAACTGGGACAGCTGCTGGGTTGCAACTGCTGTTTGCCAACAGTAATCCCAACGGGGAGACAAGCTCCTGCACTGCAGCGTATGGAGTAAAAGCACTAGGCGCTTTGTTGTGCCACCCAAGATGGGATGTTTCAGATTGGGAAGAGACACAGAGAAGCACAGAATGGTTGTCTAGGCAGGCTGTGAAACACCAGGTTGTAGAAAACATATGGAAGAAAGGAAGGATTAAGTATCATAAGATCTGGTAACTGCTTCAAGAAGCCGGAGACTTGGGAGAGGAAGATTGAAGAGATAAAGGACATGGGGATGAGGAAGCAGAAATATTCTGGTGAAGGAGGGGGCCCAACTTCATGCTCCTAAGTTGAAATCTTTGAAGGTGGGTACCTTTGCGAGTTGTACTTCTCTGAACTAGAGAGTCTGCTTGATTTAGTCCAAGATCAGAGTGTTTAAGACTTGCATTTGCAAGCTTTTAGTCCCAAAGTGAGTGCTATTTGGGCACACATAATGCCTGGCACGGGTACGCATAATGCCTGGCACAGGCACACGTAACATGCTTCATAAAAATCAAAAGGAAAACATGTTATTAACAATATACTTCAGGAAGCCTAGGAACACAGCAAAAGGGACCTCGCGGGCTCCATTTCTCTTCACAGGTAACTATTTCGTACAGTCACCTCCATAAATGTATTAAAATCTATCTGAAGAGTATTTTGGCTTCTTTCTTCTGTTAATATTCCAGAACCTTTTGTTAGAAACTTTAATCACAACCAAGCCCCACACACCTATTTGCTCAAGGCACTATTGTTCTTTTGTTTAAATATGTCTTCTCACTCCTTGTGTTTAATTCACTGCTGCATTTATAGAGCACAGTTGCATTCTTCCTTAGCCTTTATTCTGCTAGGACGAATAAGTCAAGCTCTTCCAGTTTACTCCTGTATATTAAATTGCCTAGTGCTAATCCCTGTAGCCGTTCACTGCACCTGCTCCAGCTGAATTCATCTGTCTTCCAACATGGGTGACGAGTATTGTAAAGACAATTCCAGGTGCAGTTTTACAAGCGCAACAGCATTAATATTTCCCCATCGCTCCTGAAAAATTCCTCCCCCGAACACTCTGGAATCGCACTTGTCTTTTACTCAGCCACATTACACCACGCTGGTAGCTCAAAGCCTGTTTATGATTAACCAGTGCACCGGCAGCTTTCTCTCCTCCACTGTTTTCAATAGATAAGCATTTCTGGTATGAGCCGAGAGCTCATTATTAAGCCTCTGAGTTCATGACCCTGCACTCCTTCTTGTTACTGCTATTCAAATTATTGGTGTTTTCCAGTTTTTCCTGTAGAGTCCATCTCTCCACTGTTTTGACAGTAACTCCCAGCTTCATGTCATCAGAAACAAAGAATGTGTCCTTCAAATAACTTTACTTACTGCAGTAACTTCGCACTCATCGCAGTCATTCTCCAAGCTGTGGTTGCCAATGGACGCGTTGTCCTCTAAGGACAATAACAGCCAGCTTCTCCTATGTGGCCTCTCTAAGAGCCACCTGTGTCCTGATGAGTTGTGACAGTGCTCTGCCTGTTGACAACAGCTAGATACAGGCTGAGGTGCTGTAGGCACCCTTAACAAAAAATTGGAGTTTTGGTCCTCACCCTATTACCTAACTGGCTTGCTTTAATGGCTGCAAGCAAACAGAGCCCTGTTGCCACAAACACCGTGCAAGGATATCAAGAAAAGAACCTGCCCCTCAAAAGAGCTCAAATCTAATTGTGCATCTATCCAAGACCCCCCGTAAAAACTACAAAAAAAAAACCCACCCAGGGTAATAAGCTATTGTGAACAAGAACTGCATTTTTGCTTTGTATCCACAGCACTGGAAACATAAGAGCCTGAATGATCTACTCTCAACTGCGAACAATGGAAACACGCTGAATCACTAAAACCAACCCTTCAATAGGCAAAATGCAGCCTTGTCACCAAGACAAACTGCTAATAGCAACAATGAGGCTTGGAACAGTTTGTATGGAGCCAAACTGGCTCTCGTACTTCAGCTGAAGTTCATCCAAAGTTGAACAGGGAAGACTCCAGATGGTCACTGCAACTGGGGCTAGAAGGAGGGGCCATTATGTTACTTTCTTGCTCATACACGAAGTGTAGAATTTTGTTTGATGCTTAAAATTAAGATTTACCCCCAGAGGAGCTGACAGGAAAAACCATGAAGAAAAATAGCATCACTTAAATAGGGAAGATGTTACTACTTTTGAAAAGATATTGTAGTCATAGCACTTTGGCAGTTAACAACTCGAAAAACAGGATGAAAAGCACAATTGTGTGCAAAGTCTGTGCTGTGCTCTTTTTTTTCATACAGCATGTAAAACAATGCCATTTCTTTTATAGAAGAAAACATCTAACTTCACAGTATTTAAACAGACAAGCAACAAAATCCTGTATTGCAGCCCATCAGGAATGTGACAGACAGGGGGATGTCCATATTGTTGAACTGAGCTGCAAGCTGCACTTCGTTCGGGGTCTTCCATTTCAGGTCATGCTTGTGTCTGTCCCTTGTGCTATGCAACCACGCTGACAATGCAGACTTTGCCAATACAGCCTGGCTCAGGGAGAGCACAAAACACCTCAAAAAGACTTTCAGAGAGAGGCATGAGCTCTGAGTCAATGTGCCCGCTCCCAGGGACACCGGCTTGCCTGCTGTGCAGATGAGCAGTGGTAGGAAGGTGCTGGGCTCCGTCGGCTTGGCCACACAAGTCAGAAAAGATATTTAGGGGGAAAATATGTGGAGGGCTGCCTACCACACCAGTGCAAAGGCTGTATTTGGGGAGACATGAGGGCAGAACTGGTGTCTCTCTAGAAGTGTTGGCCCATGGGAAAGCTAATATCAAGTTTAGGAGAGGGGCATTTCTCAGGACTGTTTTTTAATACATCTGTACTTACAGTTTTCAAGCATAATGATGATGATAATTATTAGGATTCTTAGCCTCCGAGGACTCAAAGCTGAATTTGGGTTTCTTCGTTTCCCAGCCCAGTCTTGAAGCTTGAATCAATCACAAGGTTCAAAGTACTCATAGCAGCGCACATACAGTGGTTACGAGGAACATACAAGAGCCACAAGGGCTCTTATGTTCAGTGAAACACTGACGATGCAGTCGAGGCAAAAACACATCCCGAGGCATAAAGTCTGCCCTGGAGGATGTGTCCAAACATCCTCAGGGAGGAATAAGAACCCAGCTTTGCTCATATCAGTTTGATTTGGGACTTAGGGCATCCAGCTGACAGAATCACCCTCAGTGCTAGAAAACATTCACTGTGTTGTAGCTGTCACTGCTGCACATCTTTGCCATGAGACGTTCTCACCCGAGGGCAGCCCAGCAGGACCACAGCACATCCTGGCAGGAGGGACTCCCTCACACAGCAAGCAAAGAAGCCGTACTCGTCTTCAGCCAAAGGGAGAGGAGATGGCACCTCCTAGTATCTCTCCTGGGGGAGGAACTCAGTGAAACTCACTATTCTTAGACAAAAATACTCTTAGTTTTGTCCCCAGAATATATACTGAGACATGGAAGATGCCAAGTGTATTTCTCCTGCCCAGCATGCTTTTCTTGAAAATCAGATTCCCCTTTTCTAGTACATGCTACAAGAGGAAAGAATGGTGGAGGGGAATTTGTAGCATGCCTTAAAAAATGAGGCGAGGTGAAATGGAATACCAAAGGAGAAAATTATTTTTGCAAGCAAGTCAGCAAAATAGGCTAATGTGTTCGCTCTTCGAGCACAGTTACATTTGCAAACAGCCTGATGCAATGGAGGTGCGTTGCTCCAGTTCCATCATCTTGGTGAGGCTGAACTGGAGCGCTGAAGGGTTAGGACTGACCTAACATGCTTTGAACCTGGTGAAAAACAGATTTCAGCTGAATCTGCACTGAACTAGCACCCTAACTGAAAATAAAGAAGATAATTATTTCCCTTTCTTCTTTAAAAGTGAGACTTAAGACAAGTTGTGGCTTAAAGGAACTTTAGGGAACTATTGCTCTGCTCTGTGCAACCTTTGCTCTTTATATGTAGAGCACTTCTGACCCCTGCTCTTTCAGTCTGACACTTCACTCCCACTAAATTCATTCCATTTAAAACCCAGATTTCCTAATGAATTTGGCCAATAAGTATGGAATTCATTGATAGACTGGAGATGGTGGAGGAAACCTTTCAAAAATGGAAAGAAAAGTCGTTCTACATGCTGTAAAGGCAATGGATGTGCTGTTGTCAAGAAGAGACATCAATAAACACAATCATGTACGTGTTGGCCTGACAAATGTGTCCAAAACTTCCTCCACCTGCTATTCTTCATTCTGAAAGCACAGACATTCCCTAAACCACTACCTGTGGCTTTCATGAGCAAACTCACTAAACAAATGTCACATTTCCATGCAGTCTAGTATTACCAGAGCAAAAGTGCTGTTGAATTTGAAGCTGGTTTAGAACATATTTCAACCCTATTTAAGATATGAGAATTTAACTCCTCTCAAATGCCAGTTCTCACAGTCAGAAATTGCTTTCGTTTCACCAAATGCACTGGTAGGCGACCAGGAGCACATCTGGACTGAGAAGGAAAGGCTGATTTTTATTCTTAAGAAAGCTTAGGGCTCAAGTGTTTAATATCCTACCTTATCTCAAGTGTTTAGCATCCCATCCCATGGAAAGAGCTGTATCAGCTTTCCCAGTTAGAAGTGTGTGTCTTATGTTTGTCACTCTCTGCTTCCCCATTCTTCTACTAATTACGTATTCACGGAAAGGAGGTTTAGTATTTTAACAGCTCCCTCTCAGCCAGGATGTTGTTGTTTTTCTTGAAACTAATGTACCCTTATTTTTTCCCAGTTATGGTTTATTAGGCAACCTGTAAAATATTCTTAGGCATTTTCCAATTATCATTTACACTTTTCCCCGCCTGACTTAGTTCAGAATTGTTTTCTACTTTGTGAAATTGTGTCAGCTAAAGCTACTGATTTGCATTTTGTTTGCCTTCAACAAATGTAATAGTTATGAACATTTTTATTAATTTGTTGTACTGTTAATTTTTAGTACTGTGGTTCCTCCCCTTTGCTGAGGCAAATGTCTAGTCTAGAGTTTCCCTGGTCTCTGGTGCAATACTTTTTAAGTAAGAAAATCATGAAAGTTATTTAGTGATTCTGAAGATGCTTCAGTGCTGGCAGCAGGAGACTGCCAGTGTACGTCACTTGGATTAACGCTCCCCAAGAAAATGCAACTTTCTTTTTCCTCCCATACATTATAGATAGCAGCTGAAGGTGCCAGTCATCTGTTCCTCTATAAAAACGGCTGCTCTCTCGCAACAGCAACTCATACTCCATTTTGCGCTTTTCATGGTGGGAAATCAATCCATGAGATCATTTCTTTGTCATTTGTCACTAGTAAATAAATCATGCCCTTTTTTTTTTTGGTCATAGTGTGCCATTTCTCATCCTATTCTGTCCACTAAACCTTTCTTAAGAGATTATAACCAGTGATTTAAAGATTTCAGTCACCAGAAATTTCCCATCAAGTTCCAGCAATGCCGCCTCTATTGAATTTATGTTCATAAATGAGCAATTCCAGTTCCTCTGTTTATTATCTAGGACCCTCATATTGGTTTAAGCAGCTAAATAATTTCTCCTTCTCATGTCCTCGGGCATTTGGGTGGTTTTATTCACCATGACATGGTTTGGGGTTAAACAGATGCTCCTTTGTTTCCCCTTTTCACTTTTTCCTAATGCCGGGGTTGCTGGAGGTCCCACGCTCTCAGCTGTTGGTCCCTTCCTCACAAAGGCACAGAAGCAGTGGAGTTTCCCCCAGCTGGCTCAGGGGCTGCCCACTCACAAGCCCTCCAAGAAGAAGAGCCTCCCTTCTCCCCTGCAGCCAAAGGCAGGAGACTTTAAAAATATTTATGCCTGCAGACTTCTTTCGGCATGCACAAGTGGTTTCTGTCGTTACTGTGGTTAATACTTGGCCATGTGTTACTTTGCTACCCCCTCTCCAGGTAAAAAAAAAACCAAAACGTTGCCCTGTGAGTAATTTCACACCTCAGAAGAGGGTAGACAGGACTGAACCTTTAAAGCAAAACTAATTCTTTGTGTGTATCCATATCCTTTCTCTTAGCTTTCATTGTTTTATAGGAAACGTGGTGTTAAAAGTATCAGAGGGCAGTTAAAGGTTGAAGCTGTTTAATTGCACATAAGTTCAGGCATTAATGAAGCAGTCCTGTCCTTTCATTTCTAGTATGATAAAAAATTTCATCAGGATGGTTATCCTGCACAAATACTCAAAACCACAGAAGCCCGTTCTTGAAGTCAGTGCTGCATCTCATCAGAGACATATTGGACACTGAGTGAGAAGAGTTTTAGCGATCTCCTGTTAATGCCTTGTAAAATGGTCCTTTTACAGGATGTGCTTTAAAACAGGGCCAATTATTCTTACAGACTGTAATACAAATCGTAGTGTAATTAGTACTTAACAGCAATAATGAAAGAAAGTGAGAAAAATAGTGAAAGAAAAAGAGAGAAAAAGCAATTTATTCAAAGTAATTGCAATTCCACCTTTTTATTTAATGTCTGCCACTTTCAAATCTTGTCATCTTGCCAATACAGCAGCAGTGTTCTGCTGCTAGCCCTTTATATGTCTTTGTAGAATAAAAACCTCAGCTGCAGTATTCCCTTACCCTCAGAACAGAAATTATTCCTTCCTAATCCGAATCTCCTAATGGCTCAGCATTTTGTGCTGAGACATCTTACATTTTCTTGGGGGATCAAATAAAAGTAACTTTTCAGTTGCATGTCCTAAAGGAACTATTGTTTATACAGCCACTTTAAAAGCCAGGACATTTTTAACTCCTACATTTGAAGCATTTTCTTAGTTAGGAGATGTTTATTGCATTCTCTGCAACCACTTCTCACTCAGTTTGCTTAGCACAAAACAAAACTCACGTTTAATGACCCCATTATTTCAAATGCCTTGAGAAACGTGATTCAATTCAAAGCCAATACTACTGCAAGTCTATTGTAGGTCTAAAAGATTTCCTTGCAAGTCTGTTGGAAGAAAGAAAAATAAATTTTAAAAAGCAGTCTAGAAAATAGGTACAGGCTGCATTAACAAACATGGCTGAATGTCATCCAGGATTTTAGACTCTTTCATCAATACTCCATGTAGCTCAGGATCCCCCAATCCTCCAAAATTTAAGGATTAGGTTTTGATTTTGGATCTATGTCTCCAGATCTATGACTATGAAAACATGAAATAAGTGCAAATTGCTACAGCATTAATTCCCAAAGCTGGCAGCCAGACTAAATCAATGGTGTTCAGAAAGTGTGAATTGCCTCACGCATTTCAATGGGTTGCTTGGTCACCAAGCTGCGGACAACTGTTTGGATAATGAGGTTTTTATGTTCCTCTGTGCAGGCCAGTTGCTTTCCAGGCAGTGGTCAAAACCATTCGGGTTCATCCTTCACAGTTCCTAAGGCATATCGATGAACTGGAAATATGGACCTTTTAGACAGCATGAAACCCAGACATGGCAAAAACCAGTCAATATACAAGAAGCATCAGGAAAGCAAACGTACAAACATATTGTTCCCAGCTGTGCAGAATCTCATCCATTTTCAGAGTGGCTGCTTGGACTTTCCAGCCTGCCCTGACCTCATGTCACAGCATCCGGGAGGCTTAAAGCAACCTTCAGATCCTGCTTGTCACCAGGCATCCAGGTGTACCTGCCTTGTGTAAATTCGTCTATCAGCAAAAGAAATTATTAGCTTTACATTTCAATGAAAAAGCTTATGCTTTTGTCTGCTGTGAAGGAGTGGAGATGGAGAACCTGGACTTGTTTGCAAAGTCAGGTATTAGTAATACGTGGCAGGAAGAACTTAAAGATTTTAAAGCCTGATTTAAAGCCAGATTCAACTGGGAAGGGCTCAGTTGTTCTACTCACTGGGATTTTTTTTTTAATACCACAACCCACTGCAGGGCTTGTTACCTATTGTATATATGTGTGTATTTCCTTTTCTGCATGGGAACAGCTATGTATTACAGCACACCTCTACAGTGTTGTAGTAACCATGTACCTGTAACTGCGGTTGTGTAAGGAGCAGACAATCTGCAAAAAGGCCCAAGTACCTGAAATCTTCTGGTTTTTCCAGGGCATCGGTTGCTCTAACAAGGACTATTACTTTTCTTTGCAAACCTTGCTTGCTTTATACTGTACCCACATTAATGAGCTTGTGCCACTTTATCTACCACGACAGGTCACAGCAGAGCAAGCCATGCTCTGTAGGCATGTCCTAAGGTGCATGAAAAGTGAAACTAGAACAGGTTCCTGCATGTTGGAGCTGCGTTTGAAGCAAGGTACTCCCCACTTTCTCCATGGCCAGCCTACAGACAGTGCAATTTCTTTCCTAAAGCTTTTAACGGTTTCCAGAGAGTTGCTCTGATCAGCCTGCCTGGCCCACATCCTTTACCAAAGTTACTGGGGACTGCTCAAGTGAGGAAACCTGCGGGCACAGGTAGTGAGGATGCAGCCAGTCCCTGGCAGCCTCCACTGATGCCATTCCTGAGCTGGCATCATGGTTATTTGGAATGAATTACTCCACTTGGCAAGCAAAGAACTCACTGTTTAGCAAGTACTATGTGTTCTGTAAGGAAGTTTTTTCCCTGAATCTGACACCAAATCCCCTGGGCCCGCTCAGCGCCATGTTCAGAGATCAGACATGCCCGACGGCTGTAGCACTGTACTCCTCCTCCAACATCACCAGTACCACCGTCAGCAGCGCTGTGCCACAGCCTCTATTTGTCCCCCTGCAGCATCACTAAGCACTGAGCCTCAGGTCCTTCCCCAGGGACGTGGGGGTGCAGACATACCAGCCCACGCATCCTTGTGCCCGGACAGTCCTCACTGCATTCTTCCCCACCTGATCAGTTGTGCAAGTGTTTTGCTCTTCCAGATCAAATAACCTGACCTAAGGTGTCTCACATGATGGGATGCAGGAAAATTGAGAAGTCTGAATTGCTATGGTTTCATCTTTCTGAAGAGAAGCAGCTGAACCAACGACATTTTTGTGCTTCTAAAGCCTGGGGACCCACATTTTTTTGATCATCCCGCTGAAAAAATGCAGTAGCGCTGTTCTTAAAAGCAAACTGAGAACAAAAAAGACTGACACCAAACCAGAAATATTAATATTGAGAGCATACATGTATGGTTTGGCTGAAGGAGCAGAAGAAGGTCTAACTGAAAATACCATGCAGGTATCTTCTGATTATCTCCAGACTAAAGTCCCAAAGCCACACTGCAGTGCAAAACTTCTCATGCCACCAGCAAGTGGAAAAGCATCCCTAAGCACCCACTGCATGCTGCAAGCTAAGCAAAACTGAGCTGCTGACTTTGTGAACATGCACTTGATGTGATGTAACTATCACATCATTTTGCAGTGCACCATCAAGAACTTAAGCAGGAAGAGCTTCATCTTCTCTGATGTGCAGCTGAAAAGCCAACAAAATACACTGTTCACCTACTCTAAGCAGCACTGCCACTGTGAGTTTTAAAGTGACAATGACTAAAGGGATCAATGTTTATGTATTCTTAAATCAATGCTTCACATTTAATTGGATTCAGGGAAGAAATAAAGCCTTTAATCTTCCAGAAGTTCATCCAAATAAAAAGATATAAATATACTGGAAATATTTTTGAGAGTGTAAAACTGAAATAGGCTTTCTTGCCACCTCTGATTCTTTCTCAACAATAAACTGAAGAATCAGAATATTACGACTGTGATTATAATATGATGGTGTTTTTATCCAGGGCAGGAGGTAAAGTCCCTTGCTCTGATCACCCTGCTGTATTGCTGACATTCTTGATACCTGAGCAGCCATGATGTGTTGCCAAATTTAAAACAGCAGCTTGATGTTTGTATCATATGAATGTATATAGTTTTGTCTCTGAAAAGGCATCTTCTGAAAGTCCAGGGTGGCCAATGAAGTCAAGCATGGCCTGGCAATGTTTTTTGAAGCAGATGTTCTGCAGTTCCCAGTACTGCCTTCCCATTCCAGTCTCAAGAGATGTAACGGGAACCAGATGAACTGTTACCGCACTGTAAGGCTCTCTCATCCCAGAATCTGTCCAGGTTTGGGTTTCACTGCAAGACCCAGCGTGCTTCTGACAGCTCTTCCTGCAGGTGCTGTAGCAGCTTTGGCTCTCCATGATGTGGATAGCAACTTCACCAGGCAACTACGTCCAGTGTATCCTAATTTCATTTAAATTAGCACTTCATTTGTAATAGCTGCCACAGGAAGTTCAACAGTCACCATTTGCTGCTTTCTTGCAGTCCTCCACACCACCCTTGCCACACTTGCTGCTGTACCGTCAGCAGAAAGAGGCCATTTTCACTGGAGAGCTGCCTCTGCCTGTGTCCTGAACAAGGGCCGCTCTCTCCATCACCAGCCTTTACTGTTTCAACCTTCAAAATCTTTGTCTACCCGTCTCATGCCTCAAGTCCAGGCCAGCATGTGCAGATGTGTGGGAAGTTGTAACTCCATAGCAAACAACAGGGCTGCTCTGTGAGGTGAGACATGCTAAAAGACTCATGCAGCAAAGACTGGAAATGTGCAGAGGCATCTAACACCAAAAGCAGCTTGTACAGGTCCCTTTCTTCCTCACTGCTGTTACGGTCAGTTCTTATGAAGGCAAAAAATGCCAGGACTGAGCCCTCTTTGGGCTGGAGCTTCCTCCTGGCAGGGCTCCTGGACAAGCCTGGAGCCCTGCTGAAGGGCAAACAACAATGTGGGCCCTGGGACATGAGCCCCTTCCTTGCAACAGGATGCCCACACACACCCACAGACATGTACACAGGTGATGTGTCACACACAGGTGTGGATTCATCAGGAGACACAACCATTAGTTGTGCTGTCCCTACCATGAGAAAGCATTTTGACTCTCATTTAAACTTTGCTGCCGCAAAACGGGCCTTGTGAGCATATAGACACTGGCGTTGCGACCATGTCCACTAAACGGGCTGGCAGGCCAGGCTGTATCCAGCTCGCAGTGCTGCCAACGAGACAATACCTTGCTGGCCGGAATGTTTTCAGTCTCTGCTCAAACACCAGCCGCAGCACCTTAATAACCTTTTTCTTCTCTGAGTGTGCAATGCAGGCTTATGAGAGCTCCTAACCGTGCTCTGCAGTTTTACCAGCCCATTACTGCAATGGGAAACACTCCTGGAAGAAAAGTTAAGCCACAACTCATACAAAGGTGTTAACCCTGGTTCAGGGCCACCTGGGGCAAAGCTGACCTCTTGGTGTGGCTGCTCTTACAGGCTTACATTTGCAACATGCATAGTTCAAGTTCCCTTTGCATGCCTCCCTACATTTGCCACCACCCGAACTCTGTTCCCAGTTTGCTACCCACTCATAGAGATCCCTCTGCCACCTTCTCTGGCTGCAACCCCTTTTGCCCAGGATGTCCAGCCCGTGCCCCGCCGGCTGGATTTTGCCAGCACTCCACCAACCCTTAGCTGTCCCAGACAAGTTGCCGCAGTGCTGTGGGGCCAGTGCAGACCCTGTTTCAGGCGGCCCTAGGGAGATAAGTGCCTCCCTGGCACGTGTACTTTGTGGCATGACTGGCCACCGATGTCCAGACAAGGCAGCAGCACCTGCAGAGAGCCCATCTCCCCAGGGAGCTGCAGTGCTTCCAATGTCACCTTACCCCTCGTTTCTTTTTCCAGATCATTAACTGTTAAACAGGGAGAGAAAGCAGAAGCAAGTCCTGCTGCCCTGAGAACAGCATAACATCAAAAAGGGATTGCTACATATTGTCAACCCTCTACTAAAGTGAGTGTAGGAAATAACTTTGCCAAAAATAAGCAAGAAGGGCGAGAGTACTTCTACAGAAAAAAAAACCTCCCCAGGCCTTTTTGGCTTTCCTCTGCTGGTGTGTGCCTGTGTGTATCAGGCTCTGGCAGCAAGTCGCCACTGACTTTTCCTGACTGGGTGCCACTGCGACTGTCCCCTGTGTGCCAACGGCTGCCCAGAGGTGGTGGGGCGGTGGGCACAGCCAGCGGGACCGGGGTGCCTGAATGGGAGAGCAGCTGCTGCCAGAGGAAGCCTGGAGGCAGGCACAGGCAGCGTGGCAGAGCAGCACAGCCAATAGCTGGCTCCAGCTCAAGGTTTTCAGTGGACTGCAGTGAAGTCTCAAGGTACCTTTGCTTCACCTTTGTCCTGAAATCTGTTTTTCCGTCTTCTTGAAACCCTCTCTAGAACACAGGAGTTTCCCTGCTGTAGTGGGTAGCTGTCTCCCCCAACTCCCCTGCTGTTTTCATCACAAAAGAGTTTCCAGTTTAATGTCCCGAGTGGGAATTTCCAGCCACAATCTGGCTGCACTTTTAGTGTGGCAAGCAAGCAGGCTGACTTGCAGCCACATGATTTGCTCTTGACATTGAACTGTTTGTTCTTTTCACATCCTGGCCACTTCTACCGTGCCTAAGCATCACTCATAAAACATAAGGGCTTGAAAACATCACCTCCAAAAAGTTGCAGAGCTGTTTGGCTTGTACTTGTCAACAATTAGATCCCTTTCAACACTGTTAGCCTTTGTTTCTAAGGGTTTGCGTATCCCAAACACACCGCGCTGTTGTATTCTAGTCACACAGCTCATTTAGATGCGTGAGCATGTGCTGTATGGCACCCAGATCCCTACCTCCAGGCACCAGCAGCCTCTGATGCACTTGTATTGATCAAAAAAAGATGAAACCAGGGGCATACCCAGCTATCAATCTTACCTGACCTGCAAGGACTGCTGATGAGGATTTTAGAAAGTCCTAGGCAGACTTTTCAGCAGCTCCCTTTGATTTTAAGGCTATCAAAGGATGCACATACACCTGCAGGAGGTGTAGAGGAGCAGAGCAGGAGAAACTGGGCTTTGCCATCTGCCTCAGTAATGTGCTATTCCCTCCTCTGAAGGCCAGCCAACACCCTGGGTTAATGCTGAGGGAGACAGTACCACCTCAGCCCCAACTCCTCCCTGCACCTTTGGGATGGTGTGCCCTGCTGGAGGCACCAGGAGGAAGCAGGCGCCACACTCTCCAGTGCAATGGCTGCAGTCACAAGGAATGACCTAGTAACAGCAGATGAAATTTTTTTAAAGTTTTTCGTTTGCTCTGGGCAAGAGTCAGCCATTTCCTTCTGAAATGACCAAGGTACAATTATTCAGTCCCATTTCTGGCACTATTCCAAGCTTAAATAAAGATGAGTTATAACACCAAGCCTTGTGAAAAGCATTGAGGAAAATGCTGATCAGAAAGTCTTGTGTAACTCCTTGGCAAAACTTGAGAAGGGAAGAACAGTTTAATTTTTTTAGATTTATGGTTGCCTATAAGAAGGAGAAAGGCTTGATGTGGCTGTGGTTCAAATAACTAATTTTCAGTGAATTGTTTCTTCATCCTATATTTTATCTGATTGATCCCTATACATATAGTGAGTCCTTCAGACAGAGCCTGTCCTCTCAGACCCAGTGCCAGCTTCCAGTATGAATGTTCAGGAGGGAAAGAAAATACAATATATATCCAAACTGAATTGAATTTCTGCTTCAGCATAGCCTCCCATTAAGACCACGCTGGCAGCAGTAGCCAAAGCCTTTACTTTACCCACACTACAGCCTGCAGCCACTCTGAAGGCAAAAGCAACTTCTTCCTTCACCTCCTTAAGCACTCCCTTGCCAGTGTTAAAAGTCCTACAGCTGTAATATTGTACAACATGCTTATTTTGTTATTAGTTTTGAGCCACTGGTTAAAAAAGCCGGACTGGCCCACCAACAAATCCCTAAACATCCCTACTATATTTTTTTAACTTTTTGAAGAAGACTAAAGACCAACATATTGAGGGGGGCGAGAGGGGAAAAGACAAAAAAAGAAAACAAAGCTAAAATGATCCCAGGAAATAGTTTACCAGCCTTCCTCCAGAGTTAAACCCAATACACATATTTAATCCCTGACACTGGCTAATCTGCTCTACACTGGAAGTCTAGAAATTTTGATGGACTTCTCAGGTAATCTGCTCCACTACTTCACTACTTTTACTGTTGGAAAGCTTTCCCGTTGCCTAAGCTTGCTGTAAGGTGAGATGTCTTTCTTGTCCTATCCACTCCTAGACAGAATAAACTATTCATTCCTCTTTGCAAAAGTCTTTTTCATTGACAAAGTTTAATTTAAGAGGGATTTTAGGAAAATGTTTCTCAACAGATCAGGTACTTTTCTGGCAAGTGCACATTTTATGCACTCAAATACAATTATTTATTACTTGAAGTAACATTTATCTATGTTAGATTTTTTTTAATCCATTCCTTATATATACAATATAAATTAGTTCAAAGTTAGCCTCAGTACAACCGTTATTTATTGGTGTTCCACATTATGTCCAAGTCAGTTTACCCGAGGGAAATATTCTTTCATCTATTACGTCAGGAGTAGATATGAATGTAGTATTTATAGACTTTATTGAATAACCAAGAAAATGAGCTTTAACAGATAGATAGAAAATTATGCCATTTCTGAAATCAATACTCCCACAGCATGTAAACACATACTCCTTGGTCTCTCAGTACATAATCCCCCTCACACCAACACAGTGTCCAACCTTCCGTCAAGTCTGTAAGCTCTAATAAGCAGTAGAATTGCTTGAACTCTATGCTATTTTTTGTGGAGGAAGTGGTTGAATCAAACTACAACAATTGTTTTCTGAAATCAGAAGGAAGTCAGGTATTTCAGAGCTAGTATAGACTGTCACATAAAATGTGTTTTATCTTACTATGTTTCTGTATGGGTACACTTAAAACCAAAATATTTGTCATCAGTTCTTTAATGATCTAATATATTTATAGCAGTTCTTCCAGCATATCACAGTCAAGATGTGATTATTTTGATTTTAAGGCTATCATAAAACATTTGGTATGCTGTTAAAGGTAAGCATTATGCAATTACTGAAGAAGTCTCTTAATCATCCTTAATAAATGAAGTTTAATTATTGTAGACTTACCTAATGTGCAGAGATAACTTATAGGAGCTGTAAAATACTTTAAGATCCTGTTCACTGCAGCCTAGAGAGATAAACATCTTACTAGGGTGTACCTCAACCTTTCCATGCGTTGAGAGCTGACAGAATGATTCCCAAATTTTTTCTTAGGATCTGCAGAATAGCAAACAAACAGTTTTGCTATATCAGCTTCAGGAGTATATTTGTCCCCTGATTTAAGCTGCCTATGATCTAGAAAAGCAGCTGGAAGCAAGTATTGCTTCTTATTGTCTACTAATTTGCAGACAAAATGTCTTTTTCTAAATAGTAACATTAGCCCTAGCAACGGCAAGCAGTTGTACATCAGTAAAGCTCAAACCATCTGTCCGTAGTTCAATTTTTACATTTTTAGATATTCATAATGCTGTTTCACTGAGGTCTTGAAAATATTCATTTAGGGAGCACACAGTTATTTTCTACCTATGCGACAACAAACATTGGAAACGTTTGGATATTTCCAGGGGTTTGGGGCATCAGTAGCCACAATCTTTAATTGTTTCCTGAATTGAAGGAGGACCATGTTATTCACAGCAGATGAAGCTCTCACTCTAAAAAGCTAGACTGCTTTAGAAATGCGTGGAAAATGTTATTGAATTTGCTGTCATAGTCAAGAGATTTGTATGAATGGCTGCAGAGAGTACGATTGCTGTTTACCACTTTTACAAGGCTAATTTCTGTTGTTCTCTCTAAAAACCTATTGAGTTTTGTTTGTAGAAGCTATATTACAGTTATTTTTTCTAATCTATTCCATTTTCCTGCCCTCTTACCTCTGGCAGTACCCCATCAGTCATAAAGAAATATTCTCTGCATGTGCTGGTAAGCCTTATGTTCATGCACCTGAACTGATCCATGCAAAGTCATTCCGCCACTCGGGAAGACAATGCACAGCATTTCTTCCCACACAGGCAGGATCGGACACGTTGGGGGAAATGCTATCATTGTACTCACGGTCACGATCCATGGAGACCAGACAAACGAATCACTAGTATTTCAAACTGGTCTTATTTCACAATCAACCTGCAGGCCATGGATGTACTCTATTTAGTCAACATTTAAATTATGAAAAATGGGATTAAAGTCACCCCTAGATCCCAGAAGCTTGAGCATTTAAGCATAACCACAGGTTCTAGTCTTTTACATAGGCTATAGCTGTTTTAGAGGTGAAAGTAAGCTTAAAGCATATTTCAGTGTGGAATTAGTGATATTTCAGGTCCCTTGCAACATAGACTCTTGTTTGCTCAAATTTGAAGGACTTGGTGCCACAAGAAGGAGGGGGCAGCTGGACATCTGGCACTGTCTGTGACAGAAAGTCAGAGAACCTTTCCAGAGAAGTAAAACCCTTCTCTGTCTTTCACCCAGCCAGGCTCTTCAGCCTTCAGTCACAAGCCTTTGGACAACATCCATGGAGCCTCCACTCCAGGTTTTCTGAAGGCGTCCTCCTCCTCACATCTTTTCTGAACTCTTGCTCAGTTCTTCTCCCCAGCTCTGAAAGGAACGTTTTTCTCTTTCCAGTTCCATGACCAAGTCATGAAACCCTCATTTTACGACTTCCCTCGCTGCTCAGAAAGTGCCGGTAATGTAGTAATTCTTTATGGGCTGGGGGCCTCACCTATTTATGGGCTGCGAGATGAACATTTCCAGAGGGCCTTGTTATGACTTCTGCGCAGAAGTTTCCATGCCATGCCCAAGTGAATTGGCATACCATCACACTCTAGCACAACACGCTTTGTGAAATGCTGAAATGACTTTTGCAATAAAGCAGATTACATTTACATAGTCACCAAGATTAATTTTTCAGAAGTTCTCCCCTTACAGAAGGCTTCTTTACCTGGGGTGCAGGTACAACACTTAATGCATAGTGTAATAAAATAATTTCATGGGCAAGGTCTGTCAGCCTCAGCTATGGTTTAATAGCTTTTAGTTTAGAAGGCAGATTTTCTTGGTTTTGTCCAAAGTCTGGGGCTCCTCACACTAAAGACAAGTGCCTTCAGAGAAGACAGATCACACTGAAGATAGATACTTAACCCATAACTACAGCATGGTTTAGACAGAGTTTAACAGGCTGATTTGGTCCACTCTCACACCGGAAAGAAGTGGAGCACAGGATGCCCCTGAAAATAAGTGGTGCCTGATCATTCACCCTCAGTACATGGAAGTACCTCCTCCCACTGAGCCAAATCAGCCCTAACCAACTCTGTAAGCCCTCCTGCCACGCAGCTCTGTCTTTTGTTCAGCTGTGTATATGAGGGTGGTCAACCCATTTACCTATGAGGTGCAAATATAGCCTCTTTGTTGATCTGCATGCGAGGGACCTTCCCCATGCTCGCTGCTCTGGGGACCGCTGTATACTGCACCAGTCCTCATGCAGGACAATCACATCAGCAGTTAGCTCCACAGTCCCTTTTCCTATGAGGTTTGTCTTTCTCTCTGTTAAGAGGAAGTGCCACATGCTCATGAAGCCTGGCTGGCAGTAGCAGCCCCGTGTCCCAGGGTATGTCTGAGCCTTTCCAGACGGGTTCCTCTGCTCTGCTCTCTCCATGCATTGCAACAACTACTGTGTCCTGAGCTAAAGATGCACAAATACCCTACACCCGTCTTTGCACAGCAACATTGGTTCCAGGAGCAAAGAAGGAATGATGCTACAAGAAAGGAAATTCCAAAATAATTAAAGCTAACCTATTTTTCAGAGGTCATGAGAAAGTGAGACTCCAGATTATTTCTGTCTTCCAAAATGCAACATTAATTTCAAAAATTTTAAAATTATTTCTATAGTGCTTTTTCTGGAAAAATAGTAAGATTTATGCAGATTCTAAAGCATGCATTGGATTATCTTAATCCAAAAAAGCCTTAATCTAAAACTTTATTTCTCAGGATATTATAGACATTTGAAAGTAGAAGAATCTGGATTTTAGGCCTGTTATTAGGAACTTTAAGCCAATGTACATCAGGCCTTATGAGTTGAGGTCAGTAACATTTACTGCAAGTAATTATTCACAAGTCTTTTTAATAGATTTTAAATCCCACAGCAACCTTTATATGAATTCCACCCTTTCCTAAACAGCAGATATTTTACAAAATTAAAGGCTTTTTATAACTCAATAACCACTCATGCTTATGTAAGCATTTTCAATGGCCTTATGTATTTTATTTCTGGTATAATTCTTCTAGTTTCAGCACTAAACTTTCTTATGACCACCTTCTATGCTGAAGAACTCTCTATTATAAGAATACTTGTCACCACGAGGTAATGAAACTTTCTGGACAGCACACTTGTTAAAACCAGTGTGCCAGGTGCAATGCCACAAATATTGTAGACAGTAGTGATGAATTATTACTTCTTGACCAACTTTACTAATACCACCTTCTAATTTCATTCAATTTTTGGTTTAGTCCCCCCATTCCCTCAAAAGTGCTGATCAGTTGATGCATATCTTGGCCCTTGTGTTAGAGTGGATACAAAGGTGTCTCCGCACAGTCTCTCCTGATGGGAGGGAGCTACTGCAAAGGACCCCATGGAGATCCTTTGTTGTTGCCTGAAGGACAACCTCCTCTTCCAAGCAGGATGAGATGTCTCTCAGCTCCCAGCAAAACACCCAGATGAGGTTCTCCAGATTTTCCTTGCCCTGGTTTAGTGACAAATGTCTCTTGGTGACAGAATTCTGCCTGCACGCAACAGTGCTAACCCTTGGAGGTCATCACAAGAGAGTCATAGGAGCTCATCCGGGGCTTTTTGCCTCTATGTCTCTATAAGAGACCTACATGTCAGTCTCTGCTCTTATTCAAGCCTGTATATTCCTTTCAACTTATATGAAGCTGCAGCTGAGGAAAAAAATTTCTGGCATCCAAAATTTAACAATTCACCCCATAAATATACAACTTTATAAAACCAGTATATCTATCCAGAGATCTTCAGCTTCTAGTAATGAAAAAAAAAAATGCACACATGCATGCAGACATATCTTAATTCCTGCTTGCATTTGGAGGCAAAACCTTTGACCACGAAACTGTGGATTTCGGTGACACTAAGCAGTCAGTTCAGTGGTTCCCCTGTTACACTCTGGACTCTATGACTATTCCCATCTTTTGAGAAACAGGATAATGAATATACACAAAAAGATGAGAATGATCTAATACTTGCAGTGCAATCTTCAAAATGTTTGTCCATGTGAACTACTGAACACCTATTCCTGTACTAGAGACAGATAACAAGGTTAAAAGTATAACACCCCAATGTATCCTAGAGGTATGAAAAGATCTAACCTTGTATGGAAGTCGTCAATAACTGAGAAGGTATATAAAAAGTTAAGTCAGATTTGGTATTACTTATTCATCTCCTTTTCTAGGCTTAAAATAAGGTTTAGAACTGCTATACAAACATCTTCCTGACATCTTGGCACATATGACAAACTATTCAAAGAGAAAAATACATTATAAACAAAGAGAAAAAAGCACAGATATAATCAGTCATACTCAATTATAATTTAATTCTCTAGCACTCCATCTTCTTCTCCTTCTCTCCCACAATCCAGGGATGATTATAAAAATCTCTAGCAAATTCAAAATGAACAGGAAATACTTTGTGTTGTATCTGACCAATGTAGGATTTACCAGGAAACAAAACCAATTCACAAGAACATTGTCGTTGAAATTCTAACTACAAAGTGAAGTTTTCATCCCCTGCTTTCTTGGTCCATTTTGATCCTCTTATAGAAAATCCAGTAGACAGATTTCTTCTACATCAAAAAATCCCTTACTTTTCCTGTGGTTCCTTACTCACTCCTGGACAACTGATTCAAAATCAACAAACACTGTTTAAGAAAGTATATAAAAACTTATTTAATAAGAACATAAATCAAGAATCGGAAAGAGAAAGTAATGAAAACAAAACATTAAATAAGACCACTATTTTACTGAAAATGTACAATTATGACACTAACATGTTTTCTTAGGTGACAGCATTTAATGGTTTTAAACACAGATGGAAAACACAGTCTTAAGTAAAGACTCAGTTATATAGTTCTTTCTGCAATTCTTTACAAGATTCGAGGAATTTTACCCCAAAACTCATGAATTTTTAAATTGGTTAAATCCAGATTTTAAAATCTGAATATCTAATCTTCTGAATTATTGCCACCAATACAAGACCTGAAGATAAAATAATCTTCTCTTGGCCTTATTGCTTTACTGACAGAAGTTCAAGATCTACAAAATACTTGTCTCTGCTATACTGCTGTTCTTCATATAGAAACCATATACTTCACATACATACAAGAAACTGGGCAGCTTTCCTGAGCAGCGTGTCTACCCTATATGACCACAGTGTGGGAGACTCATTGCCTTACTGTTGTAGCACAGGAAGGCTCTGTATTTCAAACAGGCTCTTCAGAGAAGCACCATAACTCTATTTCCAGCCATTTTGTGGCAAACTTGTTTTCTATTGCTTCCATTCAATTCTTTGCCCCAAAGCACATTCTTCATGCAGGTTTTGTGAACATCGCTGCATACCGAACTTTCTTCTACTATTTCTACTACAGAGACACAACAAGGGAAGAAGGGTGGCAATAGAGGCTACTTTAAACGCCCAGAAGATTTTCAAAAGCCTTCTGAAATAATTTCTCCCTGAAGAGAGTTTCCGAACTCATATCATCATCCTTTTAGTTTCCTGCAACCCCATGTCAGCTAATAGGATTGCCCATTTTGCACAGGAACCACCTATATATCTCAGTCTTCAGCACTTTCCAAGGCTGCTTTTTCATGTACTTTCAGTAAAAGTGTAATTTTAATTCTGAAAGTCAGAGACATCTTAAGAGATGAAACTCCTCTGTGCAGAAGACTTCAGCATTTCAAAACAGTTTTGTCCCCAGCAGAAATCAAAACCTTATGTCAGTATAAAAATTCTTAATATCTCCACCAAGTACCACCAAAGAGCCTCTGCTTGGCCAAGTGACCCAGAGCTGTGGAGCTTCTAACACCCTCCGAGATATGGTCTGAATTCTGGGGTTGTCCTGTGCAGGGAAAGGAGTTGGACTTGATGATCCTTGTGGGTCCCTTCCAACTCAGGGCATTCTGTGATTATATGATTGGAAATCCCCAAACCCTACCACTGAGTACCTGCCAGAGGAAGCAGGAAAACAAGCTGTCTGGAGTCAAAAGAGAGACAAGAGGAAACTTGGTTCGTGTGGACCCACGAGTCACAGGCACTCAGGCTGCTGGGTGTCTTGTCCAGACCCAGCATACAGGTGGAGGAGGTTACTCTTTCCCAGGATTTTCCTACCTGAGTTATCCCTCATTCGTTTAAACCAAAGTTAAACAATCAAGCCCATTATTCCCTATCTACCCCTTTGATTTACCAGGATTGATTTTGCAGGGTGGGCATCAGGGAGCACTTGGCCAGGAGCTCACCTGGTGAGGCAGCCTATGGCAGAGGAGCTGCAACAAGCCCTTTCATCAAGCACAGTGGTCCTGGGAGAAAATACCCATTTGTGGCCTCCACTGAATCAGAACCATCTCCACATAACATTTTAATTTTGACAAAAATCAATAAATTCTGTTGAGTAGGTGTTCTATTGATTTTTTTTCCTAAGCAGCTGTACAATTACTAAGAAACTGATGCACTGTCAGACATTTCAGTGACTAAGTAATGAATAATTGGCACTTAATCCAACCAACTGTCACATTAGACAGTCTCTGAAAGCCTGTTCACAGTAAATACTCGTTTTGAGTGCAGAGTTGCAGTACAAATATTCCCAGTGTATGTTTCTTGATTCTTTCTTCTTCAGCTATTGCCTCCAGATAAGCTCATCTGTCCTTTACGTACATTGCAACTTTCTAGTTCTGTGACATTTTCATCCTGTGAGATTTTCAGCCTAATATATTAAATCCCGCAATACTTGCCTGCAGAGCTCTTTATAATCATTCATCATTCATAGGTCTTTATAGTCATACTAAAGTGTTTGATTCTGCCCAGAGAAACCTCTAGGAATAAGGTTATTGTGTGATAAATGACTACTTGTCAGCTTTCCTCAAATCAAGTTGCATATGCTATAGCCAGTGACACATTCCACAGCTAGTGTCCACAACCACAATTTTTGCATCGTTTGAAACTTTCCAAGAAGATCAAATAGACACAGAAGTTGAGTTTTTGATATCTGGAACCTTCAAATTCACTTTCCCAGGAATGTGTTGGGTTTAATATGCATTTCCTTAGGTGCACTAGAAAAAGTGTTTAATGACAAAAAATTTAGTACCATATTGGAATATGAGTCCAAATGATTATGTGAAGTGAGTTACCTCTCCACTTATGCCTTGCACAGATGAGGATATTGAATGGAAAAAAGAAAATTGACTATATATCTGTTGGCTTGAGTGATCAATAGTTCATATTGGTGTAAAATATTTAGGAGAAAGAAATCTTTCTTGTATGGAACCGAGCAGCCTTGGCAAGGAAGAAAACTCTCTTGCCAAGTATCTTTACCCTGAGACAGTTGTCTGTCACATGTATCTAATATATCTGTTTAGGTTAGGGCATCAAACCCTCCAGTTTCTGTAAGAATGAGCAAACCCTGCTACTTAGAGCAAAACACAAATCTCAGTCCACGCACACCTCCTCATCTCCATTATTTTTAGTGCAAATGTTTGAAGCAGTTCATTGAAGAAAAAGCTATTAAGGAACAACAAGCACTCATTTCCTTTCTGCTTGCAAGGTAATTAGACTGGCAAAGCAGCTACAGTGTTAATTTATTCCTGGCAGATAAATTAACTGCTTCTTTGCAGACACTGGAGGAATGACTCACACCATTAACACAAGTTTATTAACTACAGTCTTTCCTCCTTCCCTGCCTCCCACCTTCTCCATTGAGCATAAGACTGGAAGGTCAGCTTCGCTGCATTTCAGTGTTTTAAGGGATTACCTCTGTCTTCTACTCCAGTCCTCGGGTTCAGCCTTGCCAGCATTTGGGAGCAGCTTCTGCTCCCGGGGCAACCGATCCGCTCTTCTGGGAGCCTGGCCAGGGCCTTAATCCGTTCATCGTTTTTCATGGTCATAGCAGTCAGCTAAATATCAGCAATACCTTCTACACCACAGCAGCAAGTCTGCCAGGAATGTTATTAGGATCTGATTTTAGGTGTTTCTACACAAAACACAGCTAGAAAATTTTCCTACAGACTGAAATTAGAGGGCTGGGTACTTCAAGCAGTCATTCACACAAGCAGCCCTTACCTGCAAGCTTCATCAATGGCACTATTCACGTGAGATTTTATGGTTTACGGGATTAGACACTGTATGTAATGTCTCAGGCTAAGACGCAACCACACACCCTGTACATGGCTGAAATCCAGCTGCACACCACAGCCCTTCTACCCTCTCTCCATCAGCACGTGAGAGATTCGGAAATATAAATATTAAAAGAAAAAAAAAGTGGTCGGAAGTTGCCTTTTAAATCCCCAATTTCGTCATCACTCAGAAAAATCCAACTGCTCATGAGATGTATGCAGTCTCCCTTTAAGCCCACCACGATGAATTCAGCCTTCACACAGGCCTGCATCGTAAATTGTGGCAAATAGATTGCTGCTAGCCCTACACAACCAGTGAATTCATTTTCTAGGCTTGCCAATATGACATGTTTCAACAAGCCTTATATTCAGTTTTTAAAGGTATCATGTTAATACGTTTTTATAATTTTTTTCTTATACAAATCCCAGCAGAGACGGGGACCATTTTTAAGGACCCCCGTCACTGCAAATGCCATTTTATCTTTGTCACAGGACCCCTGCTTATTTATCCGCAGGCCCTTCGGCTCAGCAAAATTAGTCTCTTGCCACATCAAGAAAATTTCAGGTTCTGTTGTTTTTTAGGTTAAACAAGATGCTATGGCAACTCTAAGTAGAACCTGTTATGCTGGCTCAGGTCGCCAGCATGGTATGTGAGTTTCAGGTGCTCACTTACATTAACAGGGATGACGAAGGTGGCACTTATACCTTAACTCCCTCCAGCCCATGTTGCAATAAGACTATTAGAGCCTGCATTTTGCTGGTGACACTACCTTGGCATAAACATTAACTGTCTGTGAGTTAAAATCTTGGTTACCTTGTCTCTCAAAGGAGGCGTTCACCTTGTCTGCTCTCAGACAAGCTTCTGCAATAAAAACACTGCAGTGGGATTTGTAGCGGGTTCTCAATCCATACGCTGCCCACTCTCACCAGTCCCAACGGACCACCCCAGTACCCTGGGGTGTGCCAAGCACAGCAGGTCTCTGACCAAAGTGCCCCCCAAGCTAGACCAAAGGGAGGAAACATGAGGTCCCTTCATTACTCGCAGGAGAGCACAGGGTGCTGGTGTGTACAGGCAGTATCTTTGCAGGGAGACCCTTTTCTGGACTACCCGTGCAGGCTCTGTGGGATGCAGCAGCAAACCAATTTCTTCGGCACATAACAGCTTAACTCCAATCTGACCTTCCCAATACCCTCAGCATTGCCCAGAGACACCTGTACAACCAGTGTTAAAGACAAACATTTCTGCCCTACTTTGACACCTAATTCCACCCCCAAATTCTACTTCTGTTGCCCTTGAATGATAAAACATCCCAACCCTTAGTTCCTGCCATGACCATAACCTGACTGCTAGCCCACACTATACGTGCTTTTTATTTGCTCATTAACATCAGTAAGAGAACTGGCAACAAACAAGAAAATAAATGATGCTGAATAAAATGACCTACAGTGCACTTTAAAAAAAAAATAAGCACCAGGCTCCAAAAAGATTCTCAGTGATTTGGCATAAAGCTGGCACCAGATCATGCTGGGGTAACAGGATTACTGCTTGCACTGCGATTAGGGCTAGGTTAAGTCTTCGAATTTTGGAAAGCAGAGAGTGAGGAGTTTTGATTTATGGTAAGGAGAAAGTGACATGAATACCATATGGGGTGGAAGGTTTAGCTTTGGACAGTAGGGTCCAAAGCTTGCAGCCAGATCTGAAAATTGCAAAGACTAGAGTAAGACCTGTGTGTGAGGACTAAAGCTTAGCACAGGTGTGAGCAGGGCTCATTTGCCTACGGGTTGGCATGAGGTAACAGGGGCTGGCAGCAGGGACATGGACAGTTAGGATGAGAAGCAGGAGAAAACTGTTGCCTTTCACAGGAGGGGTGAGAAGCCTGCTGCTTCCCTCTTGCTAATGAATTAGGGAAGATTCAAAATGCAGGCTGTGGAAGATGGAGGAGGTAGGTGTATTCATAGAACCACAGAACCATAGAATGGTTTTCATTGGAAGGGACCTTAAAGATCATCTAGCTCCAACGCTCCTGCCATGGGCAGGGGCACCTTCCTCTAGACCAGGTTGCTCAAAGCCCCACCCAGCTTGGCCTTGAACACTTCCAGGGATGGGGAATCCACATCCTCTGACCAATCTGTTCCAGTGCCTTACTGCTCACATAGTGAAGAATTTCTTCCTTTAATCTAAATCTACCTTCTTTCCCTTTAAAGCCATTACCCCTTGTCCTATCACTACATGGCCTTGTAAAAAGTCTCTCTCCAGCTTTCTTGTAGGCCCCCTTCAGGTACTGGTAGGCTGCAATAAGGTCTCCATGGAACTTTCTCCTCTCCAGGCTGAACAACCCCAACTCTCTCAGCCTGTCTTCACAGGAGAGGTGCTCCAGCCCTCTGGCCATCTTTGTGGCCCTCCTCTGGACTTACTCCAACAGGTCCATGTCCTTCTTATGTTGGGGGCCCCAGAGCTGAACACAATACTCCAGGCCTCATGAGAGTGGAGTAGAAGGGGAGAACCACCTCCCTCAGCCTGCTGGCCATACTTCTTTTGATGCAGCCCAGGATACAGTTGGCTTTCTGGGCTGCAAGTGTACATTGTCGGGTCATGATGAGTTTATCAACCAACACCCCTAAGTCCTTCTCCTCAGGGCTGCTTTCAGTCCATTCTCCACCCAGCCTATATCTGTGCTTGCGATCGCCCTGACCCATGTACACGACCCTGCACTTGGTCTTGTTGAACTGCATGAGGTTCACACAGGCCCACCTGTCAAGGCTGTCAAGGTCCCTCTGGATGGCATCCGTCCCCTCTAGTGTATTGACTGTTCCACACCACTTGGTGTTGTCAGCAAACTTGCTGAGGGTGCACTCAATCCCACTGTCTGTGTCGCTGACAAAGATGTTAAACAGCACTGGTCCCAGTACTGAACCCTGAGGAACACCACTCATCACTGGTCTCCACTTGGACATTAAGCTGTTGACTGCAACTCTTTGAGTGCAACCATCCGGCCAATTCCTTATCCACTGAACGGTCTGTCTCTCAAATCCGTGTCTCTCTAATTTAGAGACAAGGCTGTTGTGCGGGACAGTGTCAAATTCTTTCACAGAATCATAGAATGTCCTGAGCTGGAAAGGACCTGCAAGGATCATCGAGTCCAACTCCTGTCCCTACATAGGACAACCCCAAAATTCACACCCTGCATCTGAGGATGTTGTCCAAGTGCTTCCTGAATATTGCCAGGCTTGGCACCATGACTGCACTTAGCCGTGGTGCATGTAAATAGACTCCAGACAAAGCAAACCTGAAAGGCCCCCTCCAGGTGTACTCCCACCCCTAAAGTGAACTTGTGGGCCTGTAATTCTGTCTTGCTAATGCACCAAGGTCTTCAGGACAGTCTGTTCTGGGACATTCCCAAACAAGTTTTAGCAGCAGGTCACAAGCTGCAATGGAAGGCATTGTTATTCAGATAGTATTGTGGGTCCCAAAACAACTTGGCCAGATAAACTGCTATGCAAGGACCTGAGGAGAAGCTGACCTTGTAACAGAAAAGATCTTGCTTGTATTTAACCTAGCTCAGTAAGAACATAAACTGGATGGAGGCAGTTCCGAGACTATAGCAAGTTAAAAGAAATCCTGAGTGAGAGTAAGCACCCATGGAGGCTTATGCAGCTCTGCCTGCCCCCAGCTAGGCACTGGTTGGACTGATCCCATGAAAAGCACCACTTTCCAAGAACTCAAGGAAAGCAAATGCCTGGATAAGGTCACACTCTTTTCCGACTCTCATTACCCAGAACTAGAGAGTTCAGACAATAGCTTCAGAGATCTTCAACAGAACTTTGCCGAGTGTGGATTTTCCTACCCCTGCCAGCTCAACAGACACCCCTGGTAAGAGCCAGTGGCTGTGAAGTTTTGTCAGAAAGTAGCCACTCACTGGAGCACAGATGCAGATCTCAAGCCTTTATCCAATAAAAATTAAATTGTAACACCAGCAAGGAGCCTCACCTGTGAGCTTCACAGTTTTGCACCCCTTGCTGACCATATGTTGCCTCAAGGGCAATGTGATCCCATCAGAACAAACTTCTCTCCTGGGTCCAGATCCTCCAGCTGGCCAGCAGCAAAGCAGCCATGGGCACAAAGACTCCCAAGAATTTGTTGTCCATTTCTTCTTCCTGAAACAAAAGGGTGTCCAGGAGGTCTGCAAGCAGTTCATCTGGGGTGTTTTCCTGGAGCAGCTGCTGTCGTTGTAAGATTAAGCCCACCATTCTCCCACAGAGTCTTTGGCCAAAGACCAAACTCAAAGGTGCTGCAGCAACTGTGGTGTCACTTGAGGGCAGGAAAAGAATGAGCCAGAACAGAGATAAGGCATGAACATATGCAGCAGCGGAGGCAGAGCTCATATCTACATGGTTCACTGATATGGAAAACAAATGTGGTCAAGAGAAGGACAGAATAGCTTACATATTTTTTTTTCTTGTCCAGGTAGATATTTCCGGGCTCTTGTTAGGTTTACAGCCAGAAGGGGTGCTGGAGATAGGGTTGCAAAGAAAGGGCAGCTGAAGGTCAAAGTAAAATACACGACACTCTGAGCTAGAATAAAGGCCAATGCTGCAATTAAATTGTTCTTGCTGTAACACGGATCTTCCCAGCCCTAGGCAGGTCTAAATTCAGGATGAGCTTAGATGTGAGGCTCTGGACTGGAAGGACCAAATTGCTAGGACATTTGCTGGGCCCTGCTTATTTTCCCTTTAGTTTCAGACTTCTGGAAGGCTTGTGAAGAAAGGTTAGAGTACTCCTTAGGATTACAATTATTGAGAGCAGGAACAGCTTTGTCATGGACCTGTCGTGTGCAGAGGAGTGGGATGGAGATTCGTGCTGGAAAGAGAAACTGGCTAAAGGTTAGTCATGACAAGTCCATCTCAATAGGTAAACTGATTTTTATGTCTCTTGAACAATTATTTTCACCCAAGATGAAGACTGGAGAGTGGATGAGAGTTATGGAAAAGGGGCTGATGATCTCAGTTTAGTGGTGCAAGGTTCAATGACAGAGGATGAGATATGGTGCCCTGTGCAAGAACGGATTCTTTGTTACTCTAAGTTTAAGGGAGAACTAAAGAGAAGAGGCAGCTCTGGGCCATATAATTAAGCCAAGATTCAACTGAAGAGCTAGATTGATTTACAGATATTGAAATGCCTGTGGACTGGACTGCTACCAATAGGAAAGTCTGATCTTTCTTCTTGTTTGGATAAGTTTATTATTATTATTATTATTAAGCCTGTGGCTAGGGTCGTGGTTATGTTTATAGTTAAGGTTGGGTTATAAAGAACAGAGACAGAAGAACTTTGATCTTGTCAGGCCTAGCAGATTAGGATAAGGACTGGTACCAAAAGGAAGCAAACTCCTTATGAATACATCTGCTACTAGGATGTGTCTCTTGGTACAACTAGCATTAGGAGTATGGTTAGCGTGTGGCTACTGGACAACAGTGGTGGGGAAACAATTACTCTCTACTACTCATTCTAAATTTGAGTGTTTTACAAGACTCATTGACAAGACTTTGGCTTAGGCTAGTCCTATATACTAAATGCATATAGTTCTAAACACAAAGACTTTAACTTTATTCCCACCAATAAAGATAGGCTTTAGTCTTAACACAGAGAGGCCTAGCTGGAAAAAGCCAAACTGTAAGCTATTCTTCCCTGGTAGCAATGGTCCTTATTGTAAGAGATCAAGCGTTGAAGACCATAGCCATGAATATATGTCTTCAGGTCCTGCTGGTAATAACTCTACCAGACCTAGCACAAGGCAGATTATTAGGCCTTTACCCAAATGCAGAAAATAAATAAATGAAGTACCCCCCCCACAAGCATCATTCATATATGTGTGTATAGCCTTCTGGAGGAGGCTGAAATAATATGAAGACCATTCTTTACATCTTGCACAGGCCTTCATCCTACACAGAGTCTGCATGTTCTTGTATTAAGCCAAACTCATAAGGGCTTGGTACTCAAAAATCCAAACTCCAGTTGGTATAGTTATAGACTGGATTAGGAGTCTACAAAATCTACACCTGCCTGATTCCTAAACATGGCACCTTTAAGGATCCAAATAGTCAAACTAGTGTTTCAGGCTCTGCTGTTTCCAACCTTAAAATTGATTGTACCTTTGAAACCTTTATGCAAGCTGTAGAGAAGCACAAAATATTCTTGCCTCCTGGCACAAGCCCATATCTTACTCCACAGTGCCTTCTGTATTGCACCTTTAAACATAGCTCTTCTGGCCCTGCTGTCTATTACACTAACCTGATATCTGGACACAGTTACAGTCCCGAGACGCTTATCACAGCTTGAAAAAAGAGTGGTCTCTTCCCCCCTGGCTACCAGTCCCAACCCTAAACTGCCACTTAGATATCTACGTTCCATCAGGCCCTGCCAACCATAATCTCCACCTTAGCTGCAGGCCACAGAAAGACACAAAATAGTCTTCTCTTATGAAACCAGCTCATAACCTAGACCAGAGCAATATTCCTTCTACAGCTAAAAGCCTAGCTGTCCACCCAGCTGTCTATCACCTTAGGAGAGGCCAAGCACTAACCCCAAACTTAACTATAACCCCTGAAACTGCCATTGGAGTCCCATGCCAGCCTTCCTCCAAAAGTTATCTTTTGTCATTCAGAAAGGTCTAATATTTGCAGTTGTGACTGATCTAAACAGTAAATGAAGCACACCCCAAGTGAACCCTACTCTACAGAGCACTCTACATTCTTGATCTGTGTTTTCAGTTGCCATTCCTCAGTTCTACACAGGATTATCTTGCAAGACCCAGTAATAAAATTAACTCTTCGCATCTCCATCTCCCAAACCTGAATCCTGTTCTCAGTTCCAACCCTGACACCAGATAAAACTCAGTGACGGCTAACATCTTCAGAAGAGTATTTTAATATTTGTTGCCTCCTAGAACCAACCCTAGATCCATTACTGTACGCCTTGCAAAGTCTACCAGCATAAACAAACTATTCAGTCCCATCCATCTAGAGCCATAGACTGACGGTATTTTTGGATCATGAAGATGCTATAAAATAGATGGAAGCCGTCAGGTTCCCACCTGCACAAAAACAAAGCATAAATCTGTGACACTCTCTCCACATCACCTTCAGCCATAGGCCAGTGAGTTTTGCAGGGTAAGCAATAAAGCTGAGCATTCAGTACTTCGTATTTAAAACACTCAAACCGAGTACTAGCACTAACGTAGCCAGAGACCCTTCACAAAAGGCATGCTCCAAATGAAGCTTCCTGGAAAATAACAGGTTTCTTGGAGGGGATGGTAAGGAAACAGAAATCATGTCCAGGCAAACAAAATTCAACACAGTTTCCTACTAGAGTGGTCTCCCGCGCTTACATATGGTTGAGGTTGATTTAGCATTTGAGGGAAAAGAGGTGTTGCAAGTTTCACAAACTGGTTTTGCTTCTCTGGATTTTGCAATACAAATATAGACAGTATCACAGGGTATCTCAGCAGTATCACAGTTTAGGTAGTTTTGGTATTTGCACCCATATGGATTCCAAATGAATTTTGTTACTGTGACTGCAGGAGAAAGCCTGAAGTCACTGACAATGGGGGACGTTTCACTTTAGGTCAGATGTAGATAATTATACTGCAGATGTCTAGACACTCTGGAACTCCTTTATATCAGATGGAGGGAAAAGGGTAATTTGATGGAACAGTTCCTCTAAGTTAAATTTAGAAATCTACTTTCAGATGACATGAATCTTATTAATCATGAATCTTTTTCATCTTCAACTATGTCTCTGTCACTATGAAGGCAGCTGAAGGTGGGTAGCTCAGATGTAGACATCTATGTTTAGTCAGATAAGTCTTTTAAATTTGCTTACTAACCTGCAAGATCAGGATCTTGAATAATCAGCAAATTTCCATACATGCTGCCTTTATGGCATTGTGATTTATAGCTTCATGAAAAGGACTTTCAAGGGTATAACATAAAATGGGATTTCTTGTATCTATTCTAAGGAATATTTTTCAATTATCTTCACTTCAGAATTAAATGCATCTATGAAACAGGAGAATCCAGTGTAATTAAATGTTTGTAATAATTACAAAATCTGCTTAGGTCTGTTGATCAGATGGCAAAGACTGGCCTAGTGAGGCTGAGGCTCAGCAGAGCAGTGTCAGTTTATAGCGTATGAGCATCTGGCCTGAGATCCCTTTCCTCCTGCCTCATGAGAACAAGAGAAGAAACTAGGAGATCACCACTACTAGGAGTGGCTATGTTTCATAAAGTCACCTTTGGGGAATGCTTCAAAGCAAATAGTCCAGCTTCTGGGAATTGTAAAAGTGTTCCTCTACTCTTTACTAGGGTTTAGTCAACTGCTGTATATAATAGCTACTTCTTACATATTATACTTAATTACTCAGCTGAAGAGAGCCATCTGCAACACCAGGATCAGGGTTTCTCAGCTCATACTTAGAAAGGGAGGAACTTTTTTTTAATGCTCATCCTTTCCCAGCCATGGTTGGTTAAAACTTGAGATTCAGTATAATGTATGGGAGGAGCACTGACTTCCCCTCCTTCCACAATGTCTGATTATGGGTCATGCAGCTGTGAGAGTGAGTGGTTTCTAAGTATAAACTTGGTGCCTATTCATTTGCCATGGACCAGTCAGGAGGCTGATTCACAGTAATGAGTACAATTGATGTAGTGATATTTCAATTCTATCATACTACCAAATGCATGTAGTTTCTTTGTGAATTAAAATTAAGCTAGCCAACTGCATTTTTACTTAGTCTTTAGTGTCCTGCCGCAGCTTTTTGCTTACTTTGCTACCAACTAAAAATCCACACCCTGTCCAAATGTATTAAAATTGTAATATACAACACTCCAAGCCATACTATCTTACTGAATATTCAAGGAGGGGTGAGTGATTGCTTGTCATTGGAGCTGAGAGTCACACTCCATTTATTTTCCAGGAAGCAGAAGTAGCTCCATATAAATATTCAAAACTCTACTCATTAAATGAGTGCTATGACTATGTGAGCTGCTACTGTGCGGCTTGAGTAGACGTGCCTAAGCTGGCTGGCTCAGGTGCTACATGTAAAGTACCTGAAGTAATACTGAGCACAGCACAGGCTGCAGATCCTCCTTAGATGAGGGGTAAATGCTCTTACTTCAATGCCGTGCTGCCACACCTATACTATCAGCTATGCCCAACTGGCTAGCCTAAAGCTCTATTTATCTCATTTCTGACTTCCTGTCAGAGCCTTCTCAGCTCTTTTTCCTAGTTTAAATGGATTAAATGAAGAAAAGGTGAACTAAAAGGATAGAACTGTTCATGAACTTTTAAATCACAGCCAATACTTATTGAGGAACTGTTGTCCTATACTCAAAATACACGTGATGTTCCCTTCAGGAAAGAAATCAATCTATTAAGGATAAATTTAAAATTCCCTTGGAGATGAGGTGTTCTTCTCCTTGTTTGCTACGTGCAAGAGATCTTTCCTGACTGACAATGGTAAGTGGGAAACATTTCTTTTTCCCAAACCCTCTTTAATCAACTCTCAAACTACCCTCCAGAGACAGGTAGAGACATAGCCTCTTTGAATTTAGATAACCTGTGGAATATAGTACAGAGCTCATGAACCTGAACCACATCCAGTATCTTATTTTTTTAAGACTGCCAAAGGGATTATAAGAGTTCAGATAATTACTTTAAAACCATTCTAAGGCAAGCAAGGTTAAACTAAAAGCAAATAAAAGCATCTGTTTACAAAATCCAAACAAACACTAGAGGTGAACAGTTTGTAGAAGTTAATATACAGGAACAGAAAGGAAGAAAAAAAATGTATATTTCCACCTAGAGTTTGGGTGATGCTTAAGGATACCAGACCCGCCTAGAGCTGTATGGCAACAATCAACAATGGGTAAGGAGAGGGGCTGGGGCACTTCTCTGTGGGCCAGTAAATGGTGAAGTGGAAATGAGGAGATGAAAAAGCCTTGAATATAAGGGACTGACAAAGGTCTGGGCTGCAGAGGGAATCTTTCTTCCCTTCTATAAATGGAGCCTGAACACTATGGAAAGTAGTCCTCAGACAGAGCTGCTGTGAAGCGTCCTTCAGGTTGTCTACTATATTATATAGACTGTGAGATATCTTTAGGGTTAGGTCTAAGTACACTAAGGTGTTACACTAGTTGTTTAGTCTGGGATTTTAGTTTGTGCCCAAGACCCATCAGCAAATCACTTTGTTTTGTTCTGTGTACGATGGAAATTAAATTACCATAATCAGGTCATGATAACAAACCTTTTGATTTAGAGCAAGTACTGGGGTAGCAGGTATTTACTTTCTCCAAGGCAGCATTTCCCAATCATTTATTTACAACACATTGATTATAATTTTCAAGGTAAGTCTTGTTTACAGATTTGCCTGGGATTCAGCAGGTTCTCTTTGTTTCACGCAGCCATCTGAAGAAACACCTTCTACTAAAACTCCATGTAACCAACTTTCAAACAGGCTTGGCAACATCTTCAGTGAATGCACCCCATTCCAATTTCCCTGCTATGGGGAAAAGCACTGAAGTGCCAGGGTCCCTGTGTGGTCCAGAGATTATCATGATAATCATGGAATAAGTTGGTGTTAACTAATATCCAAAAAATCACTCTTAGCACAAAGCCAAGATAAATGCTTTCATTTTCTTTCACGTTTATTTGCAGAAGCCAAAAGCAATAAAGCAGTTCAAAAGCTTTTTAAAGACAGAAATGAAATATTTAACCTACTTAACTAATCTCTACATATCTATCAGACCAGCTGTACATGAGTAGCTGTCATTTTCTTGCATCCTCAAGATACAAGCTCAGGAGAGGGTCTCAGCTTCTCAAGCCTGCTCTTCCTTTTCTTTTCAATTTCCAGGTCCTTTCTTGGGGTTTCTCTGAATCTCTGTTTGCAAGTCTTTCCCTTGACCTTGGATCATGCTAATATGCAGTTTATTCAAGGGGTAGCTTTGAAAATGAGTCTCCCAAACTCTTGCCTGGATGCTAATCAGCGAAACAGCCATCTACAACCTATTTTAAGACATATTGTGTCAGTCATACTGCGGTGCATCTTTACTTGATAGTTTCCTAGCTGCTTACCCTGCAATGTCTCTATTGACAGATGTTTGGATAAACACACAAGCTTACAAACAAGACCATTTTTGCAGGGCCATGCTTCCGGTCCCTCATTCATATTTTAATTTGGCCTATGCAGTCATGTTAGAAACTTATTCCATGTAAAAGTATTTCCCCAACTTGATACTATAAGCTTTATCATCACTATTCATCTCTATGTCTTTTTTAAGTCTAATTTTAATAAGAAAACATTTTAGTTAAGTAGTGTCATTTTCAGATTCAAGAAAGACTTATCAACTTTTATTCATGGACTCAGGGGCAATTCATGATTAGAAAGCAGAGCTCTGATTGCAGAGACGGTTTCTCCATTTATCCTTTCTTACCAAAGTATTTTGGGTGTTGATAGAGAAAAGCAGTGCTCAAAGGCAAATTGGCAAAATGTCATTACAAGATATAATTTGCATTCACTTTCAAGATAATAGTTTTAAAAATATAGTTTTAGATCCTACTTTAAAATTCCTTCAAAATTTGTTGTTATTATTTTAATTAACTCTATGCTCTATTCTCTTACTTGAAGTATAAAACCTAAAACTATTAAAATTTCACAGAATCACAGAATGGCAGGGGTTGGAAGGGACCTCTGGAGATCATCTTGTCCAACCCCCACTGCTTGAGAAGGCACAGCTAGAGCAGGGGGCACAGGACCATGTCCAGGTGGGTTTTGAATGTCTCCATGGAAGGAGACTCCACAACTTCTCTGGGCAGCCTGTTCCAGTGCTCTGGCACCCTCACAGGAAAGAAGTTTTTTCTTATATTCAGGTGGAACTTCCTGTGTTCCAACCTGTGCCCATTGGCCCTTGTCCTGCCATTGGGCACTGCTGAAAAGGGTTCACCCCATCCTCTTGACACCCACCCTTTAGATATTTATAAGTATTAATAAGATGCCTCCTCAGTCTTCTCTTCTCCAGGCTAAAGGAACCCAGGTCTCTCAGCCTTTCCTCATAAGGGAGATGCTCCAGTCCCCTGACCATCTTGGTAGCTCTCTGCTGGACTTGCTCAAGCAGTTCCCTGTCCTTCTTGAACTGGGGTGGGGACCCAAAAACCGGACACAGTACTCCAAAAGTGGTCTCACTAGGGCTGAGTAGAGGGGGAGGATAACCTCCCTTGACCTGCTGGCCACACTCCTTTTTATGCAGCCCAGGGCACACTGCTTGCTTAGGGTCAACTTGCTGTTCCCCAGCACTCCAAGGTCCTTCTCAACAGAGCAGCTTTCCAGTAGTTCAGCCCCAGCCTGTACTGGTGCCTGGGGTTCTTCCTCCCCAGGTGCAGGACCTTGCACTTGCTCTTGTTGAATTTCATGAGGTTCCCCTCGGCCCAGCTCTCCAGCCTGTCCAGGTCTCGCTGGACGGCAGCACAGCCTTCTGGTGTATCAGCCCCTCCTCCCATCTTGGTACCATCAGCAAACTTGCTGAGGTTACACTCTGTCCCTTCGTCCAGGTCATTGATGACTATGTTGAAGAGGACTGGACCCAACACAGACCCCTGGGGAACATGACTAGTGACAGGCCTCCAACCAGACTCTGCTCCATTGATCACAACCCTCTGAGCTCTGTTGTTGAGCCAGTTCTCTGTCCACCTCACTCTCCTCTCATCTAACCCACGCTTTCTTAGCTTGTCTATGAGGATGTTATGGCAAATTCGTGGAAAAGCTAACAATATACATTAGTTTCCTTTTTTCCTCATGTACTACTACATTCACATTTAAATAGGAGCTTTAAACAAAATGCATTGGAAGTGAAATACAGTTGAGCATTCATCCCTGAAAACAGAACAGAACTGCTTATAGATAATTTAAAAGTGCGTGCATATTATGTTTGGCTTCCTCAGGAGTTATCAGAGAGATGCCAGCTAGTTTGTACCAGCTATTTCAAAGTAATTTAATACATAATGCATTCTAAATATATGACACTGTGTGTGGGAAAGCTGGCATTTCTGTAGTCAGTTACTATCTAAAGGAGGAAGAAAAAAAGTTATGACAACTGCTCGTCAAGATATTTATTCCAGTGACATCTGCCAATGCTGAACTGAAGAAAGAGCAGCATCAGTGGTGTGTTCTTAAGATGTGAGTTAGAAGGTAGGAAGTGATGGTAAGTGGTGGAAGTAATTTGCTTCCATTAATGTTACTAATAATTTTTTTTAAGATCCATGACATATTGACTTTTAGTTTTAGCTTGAGCATATTTTATTGAAAAAAAGCCTGCAGTCATGGGAGAACATAGAGTGAGGTATATAGAGTGGCACTGCTATGAACAGAGGGGAGTCAAATAATAGGAAAATATTTCTGTGCTCAGTTTTGTGACTTGTTCTTACTAAAATGCGTAGGGGAATAAGGGTAGGGGAGGCATCAGAAGATATTTTCTGTCATGCACACTGCACAACAAGCCATCCTTTTGACCAGCTGCAACATGGGTCACACTCCCTAAGTGAGCATTTACTGTTCCTCCAAAGAGACTGCTTGATAGTAATTTTCCAACATGTAGAAAAAAAATATTATAAGTGTTTCTGCACCATTAATGAAATACAAAAAGACAGAGGCCTACAGTATCTCCTGCCCTGTCCCTACCTGGTGTCTTTGCTGGTCCTGATGATGTCAACGACAATGAAGAACACTCCTTCCTTCTACCTGAACAGGTATCCAGAAAGTGACTGGAATAACATGTCGAAGCCATAGATATCCAACTGTGAAATTAAATAACAAAGAGAATATGTCATCCTTTGCATGGCAAACACAAGAACTGGTCTCTGGGAAATGATGAATGGATAAAAGCTTTGACTTAATAGGCTAGCGGGTATGAAGAGCACAGCAGTCCATGGTAAACTTCAATGCACAGAGCTAAATTTGACATTAGCTACACAGTTTGTTTTACGAGAGCGAATGCAAGTAAGCAGATAACATGCCAAGGTAGGGGGGAAATGAGCAAACTGGACCTGTTCCTATTTCTCACTGTGTGCAAGTTCATCAACCTTTGTGCCACAGCTTCTTTTTGTATAAAAATCGCAGGGGGGAAGGGGGGAGGGAAAATACCGCAACCAAAAAATCTTCCCTTATGCTCCTTTAAAAGAGTGAGATCTATATAGGATCTTAGCAGGCATCTCAGGGTAACAACAAGCTCATATAAAATGCTGGAGGAGCAAAGAAAAAAGGCAAAAGTATGTCACAAGTGGATCTGTAACACAACTTGGTGTTCCAGCAGTCTGTGACTATCATTTACAGATGACAGCCCTGTATCAAGCTTCAAACCCCCCATTTTCAGGTGTTTTCTGCAGTCTTCTTGGATTGCTGGAAGTTATGCAAACATTTGTAATGAAAACATTTTTGCTTTTACAAGGAAAACTGTGCTTAACACCTAACCAGGACTGACTCTTTCCTGCCACTCCAACAGGAAGATGAGCACCTTTTCAACCTCCAGTTCTGCTGTATAGCATCAAGCATCTTCCTCTTTCCCTCTGCAACAATGGTCTACATAACATATCTGATCCATCTGCCACAGCCCCTAAAACTGTGGCCCTACCAGTGAACCAGGATATTAATCCCAGGGTGCTACTCCCGCAGCAAAGCTTGGCTGTATATGGGGTCACTAAAGGGAGAAAGGCTGCAGTGTTCCCTGGGATATGGCTTTAATTTCCAGTTATGTTTTTTTCAGTCAAGATTACACCTATAATCAAGGCTTCTGAGAAACAGAGATGCCCAAGGAAGCTTTAAATGAGCTGGTTTAGATACTAGAAGTAGCTCGGGTGTAGAGTTCAACTTGGTGTAGCTTGTGTGTACAGGGACTGACTGACAAGTGCAGGCTATAATCAGTGCAGGCTGAATTTCATACTGTTGCACTCAGATAGCATCTGCTGAAAACAAAATACAAATTTAGGACTGAAACTTGGAAACAATTACCCTGGATGTAGCAGGCTGCTCCACAGGAAGCACTAAGACATGTAATATGGTGGCATGTAAATAGTAAGTGTAACTCAAATACTGGTTGCTGTAGCTCAAAATTGGTTTAGTGTGAAATACAGGTCTGAGGTTATCTTTTTAAAGGACTGCTGAATTTGTTGTTCTTCCACACGTGAAGGTATAAAAAGGCAAGTCACCACAGATTTGTTGTAAGAGGAAAAAGGTAAGCCATTTAAAACTCTGTTTTCTTATTCAGCTTCACATCTTACCTCTTCATACACTTTCCCAAAACCTACTTACCAGCTGAATACTATAATCTCTTAGCTTTAGCAGGGAGATAAACAAAAGCGCTGAACTTTCTCAGACTCAGGCTGTGAAAACTGGTGGACATTTAAAGTTAATATATTAAAATTTCAGTGCCGGAGACAGGCTGCACAGTATTTGTCAAATTGAATGCAATGGCAATCATGGGAAAATATGGGAAAATATTTTTTTAACAGCATACTTGATAATGTCTGCTGGGGTGGCTCCAGTCCCACAAGTCATAACTAGAGGTCACATGGTCTGGATGCACTCTTGTCCAAATTTTGTTTTCCATCAGGTCTAATCTCTACTGAGAACCAGATGCAAAACACATCCATTGTTTTTGCATTTTTCATTATCTGAAAAGCAGAAGAACAGTCATAGTGGGGGGGGCTCAGAGGTTCATATTCTCTACTGCTTCATCACCATCACTGGCCCACACTGATGCCCAAGAGCAGCAGTATTTGTACCTGGATGCTTCCTTGGTACATGCCCCAGTCCCCCACTCAAGGGCCTCTGGGTTCAAAACTGGCATCTTTGCATTTTTTTTCCCCCAGAATGTATCCAGTTGTATTTTGAACAAATTTAAACATCTGACTGCCACAATGTCCTATGTCAGAAGTTCACCAGTTTATTTGCATGTTTCCTAAAAATTATTTGTTTTGTTTGTTTGGAACATGCCCCACACAAATTTTGTTTGAGGTCTCCTAGCTATTGTGCTGCAAGATACAGGCAGCAGCTTTTTCTTAGCCTTCTTCCTCATACCCACTAGCAATATTATAGTTATCTGCCAGACCCCTCCTCAGTCATCTGGTTTCCAGGCTGAAAAGTCCATGGCTATTCAGTCATTCCTTGTTTAGTTTTAGCCCTTCACTCCCTGTTCTCTGCCCTTCTCAGCTCTGTTATACCTTTTCTGGGAGCTGAAACAGGGTTGCTGGAGCACAACAGTAGTATGCAACAATAAAATTACAAAAAAAAAACCCAGCCTGTTTAGTTATCCCTTCCGAAGTCTCCTAGCAATGTCTGCAATAACTCCAATGTCTCATTATCTCATGAAAAAGGGAAGCTTGGATTCCAACGTCATTAAATTAGAAGTGGTTTTATATTTATATAAACTCACTCACTTTCTATTTAGCTGTGTTGAATTTGCTGTTTTTTCACACAGTATTACAAGATCCTTTATATTTAGCCGTTACTATCCTGAATATCTTACTGCTAGTTTGGTCACTTTGCCTGTTCAGACCCTTCGCTGACCCCACTCTGCCCCAACATAAAGTCATATAAGCCTCTGCTGGTTGGCATTCAATGTGAAAACTATCCAAGATTCCCACTTCTCTTCCCTCTTCATTTAGGTGCAACAATGAATGTCCACAGCAGCCTACTTTAAAGCCTGTTGCATGTCTTTTGGTAGTCTAAGCAGCTGTATCTCCTATATCAACATCCCTGCTGGCCTCTTCAGAGAAAAAGCTCTGATACATTTCTGAGAAATATATTCTGAGAATATAACTTTTGCAGTGTTTGCTCTTCCCCTATATAGCACAATTATCCATGCTTACACTAACTGCTTTCGTTAGTGCCGTTGCTAGTGATTTGCCTTGTACAGCCACAGGAGATGTATTTATCTGTAGTTTTCCAGATCTCCTCTAAAACACCTTCAAAATTGGTGTCATAGTAAAATCTTTCAGTTCTTCAAATATCACTGAGGTTATAAACAAGAGGTCATACATCGCAGTTAATTAATTTCTGAGCATCCTTAGAAAACATGACGTGTTATTAGTAAAAGTAAGCTCCCAAGCTCCTGATACTTGGACATTTCAGAGGATTTTGAAGTTTCTGCTTTGTGCCTTACCAAATCTTTCTATTACTGGGGGGGCTTTTCATTAGGTGTTCTTCACCTTCTGCCACTTCCACATTGGACTAATTCAAGCTCTTGTTCAATCAGAGTATTTTTTCTAAGAAATTTGTCTGCATTAGCAGAATCTGAATACTGGAACTTCTATCTTGCACTGCCTTGTGCTTCTAGCTTCTTTTCCGCTTTCCTCATTTGTTGGCCAAAATCAATTAAAACATTAAGAACTGTTTAGCACTTGTGAAAACTGCCAGGCTAAGAACACTCATAATATTTATCCACAAACAAGGACTGCATGGGCAGAACCAGTAAAACACAACTTAGCCTTGACCTGAAGGAACCTGGAGTGGAAAGTGAAATCCCTCAAGAGATTTTTAAAGCCAGCATTATAAGGATCAAGTTAAACTTCTAGCATAACTCAGGTCAACCGAGGTTCTGATTCACTGCAAATCTTTTAATCTTCATTGCACTCTTTTCATCTTCATTGCTGCATTTGAATGTCACTTTGCAATGCCAAGATGATGCCAATCAGTCTGACCCTCCTACTCTGTGTAGTTAGTACTTGCTCTGATTCAGCAGTCACACTTACCAGCGGAACTGTGTATTTCCCCATGTAAAGGACAGATATTGCAGCACATTTTTCTAATGAACTCTTTCTCATTTCCTTATCCCCAGGGAATATCCGTTATTCAGGGTTTGTCAGTGGGCTGTTGCAACCTTAGAAGGAAGTACATCATGCAACTCTAGTAAGTCCAGTGAAGGTGACAGCCCTACAGAGCAGCAGCAAGCATGCAAAAACTCCTTTGCCCAAGCTAGAGCCACACTTCTCACCCCACGAAATTCTGGGATCTCCCTCTTCCCAGGTTCAAACTGGCTGGCTGCTTCTATAAGCTCTGCACACTACTCCAGATCAATGGGACTGGATTTTGAAAATCCCATTAGAGAAAAACAAATGTCAACAACAGAATTAGAGCCCTTTCATTTCTCCCCAGAAAACAGAAAACAAACATTGTAAATTGCCCATCAATTACACAAATGCAAATGCTTGGAGTTCTTTTCCCCTCTGCAATTATAGAAGTCATTCCATGCAATAAAAGGTTATTAAGGCAATACTTAATGGCCTTATTCATAATTCTAAGCCAGGTTCATTTAAAATTCAAACCTATCAGGCTGTTTGAATGTAAATCATAATGCTCTAGAGGTTAAAAAATAAGTGAGAACACCATAAATTTAAAGTATTTTCAGACATGTCTATTCCCATAATTTCTGTTACATCAGCTTTACCGCTCACTCTCTTTCAATTAGATCAATATTCATCTAGCAATGCTCTCAGTGTGTTTTTCCCATTCTTGGTTGAATAACTTTCTAAATACTACCATGGCGGGGGAGGAGGGGTTGCCTTTCCTGGAATCTGCTTACTTATCAGTATGGACATCTAAATGGTCTCAGAGCAAAAATTGATGCTATCAGGTCACTACAAGATAGCCTTCTGAGATCATTAGGCAAAACCTGACCACAGTTCTGCATGCACAGAAGTAGTCAGTGGTACAGCCGTTCTCCGTACAAGGACGTTTAATCCTTTCCTGTTGAAACTTTGGTCTGAATTACAAAAGCAGCTGGGGTTTTTTTGTTGGGTTTTTTTTTCAAGGCAGGAATCAACCCAGTAGAACTTAGTTTATGATTAACTTAAGCCAGACTATGTAGACCTTATCTCAGCCCATAATTAGCATGGTTATTTTTTGGAATACCTCCTGGTAGCAAACCTGAATACACGAGTAAATAATTTCTCCCACTCTGAAGCCTTTGCCAACTTCACTTGAGAAGCATCTGAATTATTTGAACTGATACCAGTATATGAAAAGGACAGGAAAATAATAAAACAATTTTTCTTTTGATCTCAGGAGCAGAAAGGCTTCTAGGCACAGGCCGTGATACCGTTCACCAGTTTCAGTCTCACAGACAGCACATCTACAGTTGAAAAAGGTCTTTTGGTAGGTTCCATTACAAATCAATAAGAATTGCTCCACCGAGGGTTCATCAAGTACTGGAATACATCCAATTAGTTGTTAGGTAAATGCATTTATTTTTGTCTTCTAAAGGATTTTTTTTCTTTCCCAGATAATCCTTCTGTGCAAGGAGCAACACGAATGAAAAAATGAATGCTATTACAGCCAGGGCAATCTTTTTATTCAGGTAAGTGTGGGCTGCTTCTCATCTCTACTGCTCCAGACTGATGAGGTTATCTGCACTTTAAATTTCAGTGCATAAGTATTTTATCTCTTCTGTCCATCATATATGAAATACAGAAATTGAAGACTGACTGTGGAGTATCTCTAGTGTATATGTGAAGAGAACGACAATTCAGTCCTTTTCTGAGGGATATTAGGACCCTGTGTTCAGGGCTGAGCCTCTAAGAGAAAGGCCACAAAGATCAGAGATGTGATTCTTCCTTCCTTATTTATTAACCAGCAGAAATACACAGACAGACAGAGGGCAAAGCTACATCCCACAAAGAAAAGAAGAAGTGGGAAGAAGAGGGACCGCATTATTTTTACTACTTAGGATAGTTATTACACTGTAACACAGAAAAATACTACTTTTACAAGACAGCTGAGAAGTACCATGTAGGATCTAAAGTCACTTAATTTATCCATGGACCAAAACCAGTGTCTTAAAGAATACTTTAAGAAAGTTTTTCTAATTCCCAAAGCAAGTACCACAGGGTCAGGTTTGGGTGCAGTGATAAATATCTGATCCTCTGCTCCTAATCATTCCACACTAAACAACGAAAGGGATATGGATTGCAGGTTTCCTTTTGCCTGCCACTGTACTGCTACTGCAATCACATTATCCTTTTTAAAAACCCCAAAATTAAATTCAGCCTATATGAGGAAGGTATGACCTGAAGCAATCACTGTATGAACAAGAGCACACTTTGCTCAGGATTTTTTTTTTCCCTTGATGATCCTTGCAATCCATACCCAAGTCCAAATCATTCCGAAAACTAACAGAAATGAGTGAACTCCTTCAGAAACTGCCCTGAGGAAATGCCCTATGGAAGAGGGACAGAACACGCTGTGCTACAAACCATAAGCATGTCTTATCTTTATGGTTTTTGAAGCCGTTTTTCAGAAGCAGAATGAATGCATATTGAATTCTATAGGGGGATAAAAAACATTGCAGAGAGAGCTTTTCTATTAAGTAATATAATTATGTTTGACAAAGAAAGAGCTCTAAGCACCCTGTTCAATTTGCTGGTGGAAATACAGTGCCAGAGATGTGCAAGGCATTGTTCAACACATCGCTGGTGTAGCTTCGCTTTTCCCTTTTCTTCCTAAGACCCAGTCAAGTTCCATGGCTCTGTGGCGCACTGTCCTCGGAGACCCCTGTTTGTGTCATCTCAATCCCTAATTCGTTTGAAGGGCTTAGGCACATGAGCATTTGTTTGAAAGCTTTCACTTTCAAACACTTTCAAACCTATGAGGTGGTGGCATTATGAAAAGCAGAGCCAGCAGAAAGAAAATGGTGTCACCCTCTTCCTTCCCACGACGCTCTTTTTTTCTAACTGCTATGCATCATAGGTAAACTCAGGAGACTGGCAAGGTGCAAGGGTGTCGATGGCAAACACTTCTAGGGTGACTATGTTCTTCTAAGGTACCAGAACTGGTTTTTACTTTATTACGTATATCTGGAAGATGTTACAAATGAGACACGCTTGACATGAGTTTTAAAACATGCTTTGTATCGGACATGACAGCAAAGCTAAAGTTTAAGGCATCTTTCATACCTGCTATATTAGATGACCTGTGACAGTGAGAGAGGAGGAAGAGGGCTCCAGGACACATCATAAAACCTATCTCATACCAGGCTGTTTCAGTATGGATTTTCTTCTTGGTTGTAATCAAAATCCTCCCATTGATTTGCCAGGGACACATGATACCGATGTGGGGCTGGTCAGGGCAGAGATATCCTCCTCTGCCTGCACCAGAAGCAGCTTTGATATTTAGTAATAATGGTATTCACACTGTTGTTTAGTCCAGTTACAGGACTACCAGCCTCATGAGTAGTGTGTCTGACAAGCTAGGCAATGGTCTCACTACTATCTTCACCATAGGCTGCACCTCAGAAAGAGCGCTGTACTACATCATGCATGACTACTTGGAGGTCTAGCTATTGGTGGGATCACTACACAGCTCCAGACAAAGGAAAGCAGTACAAGTGACTCCTCCACCTCTGTGTCCCTGGACGTGAGTGGGTGAGTCCTGGAAGTTCCCTTTTTTGCAGAAGAAATCTTACCAGAACTTGCCTCCAACTATTACTTATGCCACAGCTTTAATTACTCCGTTTTGCCATTAAGCCATGGGCCATCAAGTTCTAATGCAATCCTGTGCTGTTGATTAAAACACTGTGTTATTTCCTGAATATCAAACAACATATGACAATAAAGTAGGCATAAAAGCTTAGGAAAACAAATGTTCAGCTACTTCTGTACTGAATGCAAAGCATAAATGGCTGGTCTTTGAATGCTTTTGCATTTGCTTGAAGCTTTGTAACATTAAAATTGATGATGGTAATTAGTTTGCCTTTCAGAAGAATGAAATTTGAATATTCTTGAATCCTCCTGGGCTCAACAGCCTCCAGCTAAAGCATATTAACTTGCTTTCTAAGCCTCTTCTATTACTGCTCGTACTGTACCTTTTTAAAGCAAAGACTGAAATGACTCAAAACTTCTTAATATTTCTTAAAACAAATTCAGACATTCTCGATGAACAGTTTTCTTATTTAACATGGACATCTTGAAGCTATCCAAGCCATCCTGGGCTCTGCTTGTACCCAACTGAGAGCTATGGGTACTTCATGAGAATGACTCATGAAGAGATGTAAACAAAGTAGGTCTGATGAATTACCTTCTAGAGGGACCTATTTCTTTCCACTGGTGTAAATAAAGCTCAGGGTGACTAACTTAGACTTAACAAGGTGATGTTCAGATACACACATTTGGTGACATCTACTTTCATTTTTCTTCTGAAAACATGTACAATATATATATTAGAGCACTTCAGATTAAGAAGATCTTCAGAAGCATAGGAGAGCTAGCTGACTTCACATTTGCTTTTTACCCAAGTCTCTTTAAATATTCTAAGTAAATTATTATCTTCCCTCCTGATACTCTTGCAGTAACGTCCGCCCCCAATTGAATCCCTACATCTAGAAGGAATCAAAGTCCTGGAGGGAACACAAACACCATCACTTTCCCTGACTTTGAGGAATTTCTGGACATCATCTGTAACCAGGATTGAGAAAATAACACCCTGAAACACAGAGAGATTCAGGATCATCCAAAACCAAACATTTCTGGAAAGGAAGGTTTAAATCATACTTCTCATTTTCTGCTTGCAAACAGGTGTTAGCAAAAAAGAAGACTTCCAGTAAAATGCACCTTCTCACAACAGCAGGTTTTTTAAATGGCTTTCCTGTATACCATGCTATCATCAGCTAGTCAAAAACCCTGCTGTCATTCAGAGGCCTAATTCTCCCCTCCTCATTTCTCACATCCATCTGCCTGAGGTTATTTCTCATCTGTAACTGGATTGCTTGCACTGAACAACCACTGACCTTCCCAGAGATGGGGAAGATCTGGCAATTGCCAAAACTCATGAGAATCCAGCTGAGGTACCCAGCTCTCCCACAGGGGGGTGGGTGTGCATGGGTGTATGTCATTATAATAATGCCATGCCAGCAAAACCTTTTAATCACTACCGATTCTTTTCAGTATTGTGTGGAAGAGAGGAGACGTCTGCAGAAGGAGGATGTGGGAATTACAGGACGGATTGACCATGGTCGCAGGAAAACAAAGGAACAATCATTCCACATGTACCCAGAAGATGACAAAGGATTAAGCAAACAGCCCAAATAATTTGGCGTCATCAAAAACTTAAGCCAGATGAATCTAGTGTCCTTTTCTGAAAAGGTAACCAGCCTTGTGGACCAAGGAGGAAGATATATACATGACCTACGATTGTCTCACATGATGTCCTCATAAACAAGCTTTAGAAACACAGCCTAGCTCTAACCAGCCTCAGGTATGGGCACAAGGAGTTGTAAAACTGCTTTTAGCACAGGGGTTATTGATCAGTCACTGTCAGATGGGGAGAGAGACTGTCAGGCAGAGACAGGTGACATCTGCTCTCTTTCGCCCAATATTTTCATTAACAACTAAATGATGATACACAGCATGGATGACACCAAACTGTAAGTTGTAAATGCTTAGGAGGACAGGGTTACAACTAAAAGTGATCTATAATAACTTGGAGGGAGTGTGTGAAATCACTTTGAAGAAATTCAGCAAAGACAAGTGCTAATGCTACACTGCAGAAGGAGAAAAAAATGAAGTGCAAAAGGAGGAGCACCTGACTGGCAAGAGACCTGGGAGGGTAAAACAGGTCCAAACTTTCTTATGTATCAGTAGCATTAGATGTGTAAGCCTGGGTCACATTGAGAGCACCCCACTGCCCAGAGTGAGCGCAGGTCACCTTTTGTCATGCTCTTGTACCTCTACTTCTAGGTCACCCATTGCCTCTTGTGTTTCAGTGTCTCCCTTCGTCCATCCTAGGCGTCAGGCTAAACCTGGTATATGAAAGAAAGGTCAGCAAGTCTGTTGCAAAAGCCAGGTAAGGAAAGCATCAGCCTCAAACACTGATGAGTTAAACTGAATATTAAAAATATTTCAATATTTATGTGGGCATGGCTCCAACAGCAGCTATGAGCTATTAGGAAAAGGGATGGGTTTCCCACTACAGAGGCTGGACAGAGAGCTTTTGCCTCTCGAGTGACCTATATGGTTTTTGATATTACATCCTGCTGGACAACTTCATAAATATTTGCATATTTCTAAATTGTACAGCACGGATTTTGCTCACATATGGTGCTGTGGATCTGTAGCTCATTGCCACTGCTTCCCACACCATGTCCCCCCACACCTCAGGGAGGACCACCCAGGGCACTGACTGGCTCACAGTTGTGTTCCTCCCTCGGCTGGCAAGGCCTGTGCCAAGGCCATGGTGTGGGGATGGGAACTCTGCCTGCCTCTTCAGGGCACAGCCTAAGGACTGCTGCTTGGTCCCACGCTGCTGATGGTTTGCTGTCCCTTGATAGAGCGAGCCTGGCATTACAGCCTAAAACACCTCTGTTCCCATACTCCACGCAGGCTGGATACAGGGCATGTTCCCACACCCTCCCCCAGGAGCTGACATGTCTGCGCTGTCCCAAGCGGCCCTGGCACTGCCCACAGTGGGGCCCTGCCTGCGATGGCTGCGCCAGGGCAGAGCTGCCAGCACCATGGGAGGCACGGCACAGAGCAGTGGCAGCGAGTTGGTGACATGGGGTCTGTTTTCTTTAATAGACACAGTTGTTTTCTTTTTGCCAGTTCATATTTGGAGAAATTCCCAGGGCTTCCTCATTTCCAAGGTCACTTAAGCTTGGGGTCAGGACAGAAATGGAGAGAGACTCATGTTTATCACTGAAAGGCACTTTTACACAATGGTCCTCATACTTCATGCATGCGTCAAGGGTTTATGCCTTGATTCAAGCCTAAATGTATTGTTCACGCAGCTGAGCAGGATAATGGCATTTGAGCCGGGAAGGAACGAATTAATCATTATTTGCTACACCAGTCCTGACCCCACCGTCTCCCTGGCAAATGAATGCAACACTTTCCAGGGCTCTTACACTGATACGTTTGTGAGCCATCAATTATTTACATACATGCTTAATAATTTAAATGTCCTGGAATGTGCATATTATAAAATAACTGCCTTTGTTCTTTAAATTTGCAAGGATATCCTGCTGGCACTAGCACAATTAATGAGTTAATAAAGCCATAACAGGAAAATTGAAATACTGGATTTTACTGCTTTGATGGTAACTAAACTGACTTATACACTTTGAAAAAGTTATCCTTGCAAGAAGGCAGTAGGCATATGCAGAAGTTTTAGTAACTTGGGAGCAACATACCCAAGGGTTTAAGTGAAGCTGTTACATCAAAATAAAAAGAAATGTCACTTTCCCTTATATAAGTTATACAGACAGTAAGAAAATATTTTTAATGGGTCTCTCACTTCACTAACTTAGCCATTTGCATATGAACTTTGGTAGTGCTCAAGATGCGATGAACGTGGTGTGATTGAAGGCGATGCTATTTCAACCCAGCAGTGTCTGTGGTAGGCATAGGATAGCAGCAGGCTCGGGCTCACCCCTGAGAGGGGCACAGCCTCTTTTCTCCCCTCACCTCCACAACTGGAGACAGAAGGTCTGCACGCAATAGTGGTAATTCACACCAATTCACTGCCTTTAAAACTGTGTCCAGACGTCCCTGCTGTCATTTTAACAATGTGCCTGGACAAAGGGTGACTTGTGTTTGCTCACAGGACTTCTATAACTGCTCCATAGAGATGCATTACAAATCAGAGTTTCAATGTAATTGAAGAAATCAACCTAGATAAATATTTTTCCTGGAAATCAAACTGAACCAGCTTGTCTCCATGAGCGCGACTGGGACTCTGATTCATGTGATCTGAACTCCTTTCTCTTTTAATCTTTTTGGGGATGCAAATGGGTCCTAAAAAAAGAGACTGTAAAATATTTGTGACACGGCAGAACAGCATTTTTTCTGAAATCTTGCAGGTGGTAGATTAGCTTTTGATCAGTAAAACCAACCCCACCTTTCATGCCTAAAAGGGTTGTTGATGGAGCAGACAAGTGGCTGACCCGCCTCACCAAGGGCATTTCAGGGTCAAGTGCTATAGCATAAACATCAACAAGTGCCAAAAGTGTTTACAGACAAACTGAACTACACACTTCCAGGAATCTTTATCAATAAAAACTTCTGCTTTACTGAAAAAGGGGAAGGGTCTGTGCAGGTTTATTTTCAGGTCCAGGTAATGACACAGATAATGGTACAAACAGGAAATTGTTCTGTCATTAATGCTTTTGATTAAGAATTACAGAGATGTGGAATAAGCAAACAAAGCAACAGGCAGCAGTTCTGTGAGGTACATGGAAACTTGAGGTCCTGTGGTTCACATCCTAAAGGTAAGCAACAGTGTGGACTCTCTGATGGCTAACAAGGGTTGAGCACATGCTGCAGTTTTCATCAAACCTGGGGTGGTTCCTCGTTGCCTCACAAGATCTCTTTTGATGAAGTCAGTAGGTGCCTAATACCTCATATCTTTCTGTCAGGCATGGGTGGAATTGGTCAGTATGGTCAAAAGTTATCTGGGGCAAAAAGAGGAAAGGACTGATTGACAGGAGGAGTCTGATTTCCTGATTTCTGTATTTCTCTGTAAAACCATTTTCATTACAAAAAGCAAATATACCTTAGGTTGCGGACTATTTGTCTAGTGTGCTGTTACTAGGTAGAAAACACAAAACTACTCTGGAAAACAAGTCTTTTAGTAAGTTCTCTCCTTTGTTGCCTGGTCTGGGTGAGGAAGGTGAGAAAATGCCATCTGGAGAAGAGAGTCATAAAGGATGCTCTATTTCTCGGCCTCAGCACCTATTTATCCCTCTACACCTGATCTGCAAAAGCACATCTGAGGGCTTGGGAAAGAGGCACACAGCGTGATATACTTCCCCTCCAAGTGCCGCATGATTTCCTTTTCAGATATGCCTATTTACCACCATGGCTACGTGGCAGTAGCACCGTTCCCACCCTGCTGATCCAAAGAATCGCAGGCTGCAATGCACCCCGAGGGCTTCTCGGTGCTCATAATACCATCGTTCACCCTTCCTTGCAAGCCTGGTTGTTCAAGCCACACAATTCTCAGTGGGAAGTCAGCCACAAGGTTGGAGTATTTCCTAAGCTCCTTTCATACCTGCCCATTGTTGCTGGATAGGGACCTCAGGCATCTTCTCCTTCCCAGGCAAGCAACACCACAACTTCTAAAATCAAGTGCAACCTCTTCCAAACATCCCTTCTGTTGGCACTTCTCTCTCTCATTGGAAAGGCTGTCTGAGAGCAAAGAATCTCTCTGCTTTAATCCACATTTGTCATTAAGCAAGTTGGGTATTCTGTATTTCCACTAACCTGATGACTATGTTTCTGAAATATAGGGCTACCTTTAAATTTTTTCAAGGTTGTATGAGCAGATTTCAACCGGATAACTTTGGAAGTACAGGATTTCTGGAGACTCATTATCCCTCTGTGGGATTATCCAAGTATTCTGTTTATATCTTCTATTTCAAATAATTTATACTTGAATTACAGCTCCATTTTCTAACTTGGTTTTAAGAACATTTTTGCATCTTTTATTTAGGAAGTTATTGTTCAAAAGTTCCTTGCTAGGTCTCAATTTGCAAAAAAAAAGCCAGATGGTATAGTTAAATCAGAGGCTGCTAAGAAGATTTTTATTTGATCTGTAACTGAGAAGGATGATGAATAGTTAAATCTAAACAAAATAAAAACTTTTTTTTTTTTAAATCTAATCCTGGAAAACTGCATCCAAATATCAAATAGAGTTGGTCAAGGAGTTCTACAAATCAGACAATATGTCAGTTTTCAGTAACTCATTGAATATTAAGGAAGTTCAAAAGGTTGTAAAGAGACCTAATATTGTGCCAAGACTTTTTAAAGGAAGTTAAAATAAATAAATATTGGCTCATCAGTTGGGCAACAATCCTAATCAGTATAATTGAATAACTGAAAGGAGAGACAATTAATAGCTTTTAAAAGTAAATGAGACAACTAATGCCAGTTAATACAGATTTACAGAAAACCAATTTTGCCCAATAAATTTGGATAAGCTTACAAGTTTGGCTGTTAAAGTAATAGCACTAATATAATAACTTCAGGTATTTTAATATGGTAAAAAATTAGAGGAAAGAATAATCAATACTGAACACCAGACGCTTGCCTTTGAGGTGGGTGCTGGCAGAGAAGCCCATTAGTGATGCACTCCAACCAGGCTGGATGTGTCAGTGCAATCAAAGAAACCAACAGAACAGTGATAGTTTTTGGCATTTAATTGTACAGCTCTTCTATTTCATGATGGTAATAGGTTTTTTCCAATGACCTGACTAAACAGATTGGAAAACATTCCATTACTTGCTGCGGGCTCTCGCTGTGAATTGCCCATCGCTGGTCCTGGGTTCATGGCACCCATTCCATTAAAAAGACCATAGGGCCAGACATGGGACTTGACATCCAAGATCCAGCCTGTGTATGTACCATGTACACAGCAAGCAGCTTCACAGACATTTTGGCAGAAAATGTTTTTTTTTTCTCTCCTCACATACAAAAGAGAGCAGACTCTTCAGAACTGTGCTTGCAGCCTCATTTCATTGTTAAATTGGGTTTCTAAAAAGTAACTACTGCCAGTCTCCTAGCTTTGTGATTTGTAACATATCTAAATCTTTTTAGGAACTTTGTAAATCTATTAATCTTCCTAAGAAAGTATTTCAAACTGATTAAATGACAGTTAAAGTGTTCTGTGCAAAACACTGTAGTAAGACAAAAAATCCTCTGAAAAAATATTATGTGTATATATTCACAAACTCAGCCTTCTAGAGAAAAGAGCTAATTCTGGTACACTGAATATCTAAAGAGATTATTTAACTCTAAAGTTCCTTCTTCATCACAGAATTTTTGTTTAACTAGTTAAGATAAAACCTATCAGTCATGGAGGAGCAGAATGGAAACAGCTTCATTAAGACGAAACCTCTGATAGTTACCCTATTTCCGAAAGTTAAATTCTCTTGAAATATTAATCACAATGAATCTGGCAGAACTAATTTTAAAATGTGAGAACATATGAGATGCTCTGCTTCTAGCCTGGAGTGAGATGAGATCAATATGTTAAATTAAGTCTACATAAAACCATACAGAAGAATTTGGGTAGGCAACATTTATTCCCAGTCAGGAGACTAATTGCAATTTAGAGAGCAGTGAAGAGAGGTCTTGGTAAAAATATTACTGGCTAAAATTAATGCCAGAAAACAACTACAACAAACTCATTTATTGCCACTCAGAAGTCTGGGATCAGCTGCAATCGCTTTAAATCTTCTGGGGAAAAAAAAAATAAAAGCTGTGAAACGTGAGCCAGCAAGCACATTTAAAAAAAAAACCCCAGGCCGTGATGCTGAATCTATTCCCCAGAGAGGTCTTCCTATATTCAAAAAGAAAATAATCAAAGCTACAGAGGCTTTGGAAAAAATGACGAAATTAGTCATGAATCCTTAAAGTACAATTTCATAAACATCCATCTAATACAAATTTTTATAATTTAATACACACAAACACAAACAGAGTGTACAAATGTGCTATTTGAGCTTTCAAATCATCAAGGAGAAACTAATGGCTTGCATTATTTCATTGCTGGGAGTGGAGAGAGCAAGCAGCCTCATTATTATGTCCTTGCCTAATTCAATTTTACTTATATTATGCACATAGGCACTATTAATTGAGTACAAGTGGCATTAAGCAGCACAAATGCCAGCAAAAGTAATTTGCTTTGTTGCAGAAAGCAGTTGTGTTCAGGCCTCCAGGAATTTCTCTTACATCAGCTGTCCAGATATTCTGATGCTTTAACTTCTTCCCAACTTTGTTGTCTGGGCAAAATTTCCAAGCTCCCTGTTTAGCTCACTTTTTCTATGCAGTGACTATGCAGTGATCTGTGCCCCGCTGGTATTTAACAAATCAATTACACAGAATAAAACGATCTGGGCTGTCAGTCCAGGTCTGTGCCCAGTGCAGCATTACAGCTCAGACCAGATTTCAATCAGTACCAACAGGGCCAAAAATTCACATAACATAAGGCAGCAGAACACCATAGCATTAGGCAGAACTGTATGTACACTGCACTAGTTACCAGCCCTTATACATAGGAGACCCTAAAAGGATGCTAGTGACGATTCATAGTTACACAGCAAAAGTCAAAGACATGACAGTGCTTTTTAAGTGCTGCCAACAGATCTCTTTTTGCTTGGGTAGTCATTCTGTTAGTCAGATATATTTGCTATCTTCAGATCATTGTAACTTAAATTGGCGTTATATTAATAGGGGAAGTTTAAATAGAAGTCAATACAGGAAAGCAGAATTTCACCAGAGTCTTCTGCTGCTGGTGATCTGGTATTACAAAAGAGTGACAGCAAAAGAGGAGTGCTACAGTTATTTTCCCTTCATTAACTCAGTGGAAGAAGTTAATTAGATTTCAAAAACTACCTTTTCTCTAAAGGTCTGATATTTTAAGTAATGACATTCATTAAAAACCAATCCCTCTCTGGTTTCTAACAAGCAAGCCAGCGCGTTGCTTCTTCAGTGAAGACCATGCCAAGGTGGCCGTGGCTGCCCGTGCAGCCTGGACCCAGCTGCACGAGTGCTCTTCATCCTAAAAAATCCCTACAGGTGGTTTCATGGAAGTGACTTAGAAAAGTAAGTCCACATATGCCATGTAGTAGTCCATGTGCATGATATTTCTAGAGGATATTACACCCCAGAAGGCTTTAAAAGAGCTAAGCAAACCAACACACAGGTGGGAAAAGTGAGTTACCAGACATCAGCCACTAATTTTGCAAAAGACTTTTCTTCAGAAAATGTTTTTTAAAGGGAAAGGCAGATTTGCTTTGAGAGAAAGTTGGAATGTAAATACTGTCTTTAGAAGTATCATCTGCTCAATTTTTTAGCATATGCAAAAAGACTTGTAAAACTTTTCCAAGCTTTTAGAATTCAAACATTCAAAATTTTTAAGACAACCATCAAAATCAGAAGAGTTTTTGTTTCCTGTTGATCACTTTCAAATTTTTTTTCCACAGAAGAAGGATTTTATTTTTTTTTATTCTAGTCAATTTTGTAACAAAGAAGAGGTTTGGGAAATCCTGGAATTTCTCACTGGAGTAATAATCCAGCTCCTGCCTTGATCTAGTCATTACCAAACAGTACAGCTCTAGAGCATCGGCACAGGGGAGATGAAAGGCTGAAAAAGATGTTAGCTATTCATGGTATCAGCCTCCATTTTGGCTTAACAGATGATAACTGTACTTTCATAACCAAGAGCTTCGACTGGATCCAACTGGATGTGTAAACAACACAGGTGATACAATATATCCAATCATATATTTTCTGTAAATAAAAAACAAAAGGAGGAAAGATCCCAGCCCTATAGTAACATGAATTTCTGTGCTCGGTGAAGTCAGTGAGAGCTTTGCTTTCATGTGTTTCGGTGATGAATAACCACACAAAACATTGCTCAACCTGTGGCCTTTCTTTTGAGGAAGAGGGACCGAAATGGGAAGGAGACAGGCAGTGCATGGGCTGACAGCCAAGGCAGGCAGGACAGCAGGAGGCCAGGGTTATCCTCTCAGGTGAACAAAGATTTCCTACCCCACATGAAGAAAATCAGTACAGGAGGAGGGTCAGGGAGAGGCAGAGTGTGCTGAGTAAAATTTAATCAATCCAACAGTTACAAAGAGCTAAACAAGGCACTATATTTAGCCAGGACCTGTCTTTCAGCCTATAAATCCTTCAAACCAGCGAGCAGTTACGCTGGGAAGCTGTGCAGTAGGAGGCACTCCATCCATGTTACGTTTATAATAGGTTTTCCAGGAATCTCCATGCCATCTGGGAAAAAGCTCAGGGTCCTTTTCCACTAGTGATGCCCATAGATATTCACAGTTTCCTGGCACCACATGTAGCTGCATGTTCATGGATAAAACTTACATATTGCCAATGCCACAGGAAGAGATTTCTCGCGGAGTAGCTCGGTCCTTTGGTTTTTGCAGGCTGTTTGAAATGGCTTGAAGGGGAAAAAAAAAATATCCCTTTGCTTTATAAAGGGCAGCCATTCCAGAGCTAGGAGCAATAGTTACTGCTCTCATGAGATTGCTCTTCAGATAGCACAGTGAGACCTAGTAACTTTTTCCCCAAAAGGTATTGATAAAATACAGGTAGTTCAGTGAAAAGTAACAAAAAATGTCTAATGCCCTAGAGGGGCTGGTTTAACAGAAAAAGCAAGAAAAACCCTTAAGAGTACGTGAGCAAGGACTGGTAAAACTCTACAAATATTTGACAAAGGAAAAAAATATAATAAGGTATAATCAGGAAAACACGAAGGCAGGGAAATGGTGGTCAGCGAGTCCTACCAATACCTAGCACAAAAGCTTGAACAGCATGTGAAATAATTCCCTTGTTTCCTCATAATGAGTCAAGAAAGTTTTTCTCGAAGTCTAGGAGTGCTTTGCTTTGTCTCTCAAGATTTTCCAATGGATATGAAGGGCTCACAAACAACCTAAGGTGGGAGGCTGTCCCTTCACATACTTTTTTTATCTAAATCCCCATAAACGTAGATGACCTTTATCTCAAAGCCTAAGGGCACCTCTTATAATGTCGTGCTTATCAGATAGCCACTCTTCATACCAAGGTCAGTCTTCTGAAGAGTCTGAAAAGTCTGTCACATTTCTATCCAGACTAATACCACTTTGATTGCCGCACTATTATAAACGCATAGTATCTTATCTGAAGATTTCAGGCCTGCCTTCCTATCAAAGTTATATTGGCTCTCTGCTATCTTTTAATCTTGTTAAGCTAATTATCACTCGAATGGAGAATTGGAAAGGATCAAAATAATCTTTGCCAACGCTTAGGTCCTGGAAAGGGAAGGAAGATTATTTGCACGCACACAAACACGCAGCTCTGACTTACTGCTGTTGGCATTTTCATAACATTTGATCATCTGGTTGCTAAGCACACTGCCACATTACCACTTGACATTTACATTTTATTTTCAGTTTATTGCTAAAAGTAGGAAATTAAGCACTCTCCTACCCCCTTATATTATATTCATCTTGCTAATAATACTGCTAAAAACCCCATTCCATTTTATTTAATGAACTTAGAATACCTGATAAACATTCAGACACTGCCAAGCAAACCTATTGTCTTTCCTGCCTGAAGAAGGCAGGATCTGTTGAAAGCATTTCCTCATCAGAAAGGAGAGTTGCTGAGGAAATCCTGGCTCTTGTAGTCTGGGTAGAAACTCACTGGAGCCTTCCAGAAGAGTTAAAAACTCAGAGCAAACGAAACTCGGAACAGTCTCAAGTAGCCACATCAAAAAAACTCAGCTCCTGTAATCTAAAAGAACTCATGAGGCCTTGTGCAACTGGGGAAGCCAAAGCAGAGGTCACCTCCCAGTAAACAGCAGAAGCAATTTAATGCAACATACACCTGAGCATCTGACTGTGATGCTGGACTTCCTTGCAAATATATTTTATCAAACCAATGAAAAATCAGAAGTAGATTTTGCCAAACTCATCATCTCAGAAAGATTTTAACTCACTAGTGGTTGCAGTTTAAATCACTTAATAGCTGAAACATGCCGGCCTTCTGTGCCATGGCAAAACATGTGAAGTGAGAGCTTTATCTAATGTATAAATAAGTGGCCAGGGCTCAGGCTCAGTTGTCTAACTTCCAGACTCCCTAGTTAGGTGTCCCACCCCTTAGAGTCAATCCAGAGAAGTGCTGAGTATCTCCAATTCCTGTTGGTTATAATGCAACTGCGATTTTCCAGCCACTACTAGCAGTAAGAAAAACATTATACTCTCATAAAGACCTCAGAAATAGACTTGAGACTGTATTCCCCCAGGCAGACCAGAGGGGCAATGGGGAGAAGTCTTCTGCCCAGGGAAGCTCCCACTGTAATGGGAAACAACAGTCAGGGTATAAATCTGTCCCTAGGTGAACGTGAAGGCTCTCGAGCTCTTCCCCACATTTGAATGTGAAACAAGCAGCATGGGCAGCCCAAGGGTGGCGGAGACTTCTATAGCTCACCATTTGCCTGGAGGAGGTGGCCAGGCAGCAGCAGCAGCCTGTGGGGATGGATGCAAAGGATCAGGAGGCAGTCGTGGTGTGGTTCTTGTCTTCTTCCAAACACCAAGGAGGAGCTATAGGAGCAGGGTCAGCCTGAGGCAGGGCTGGAAATTATTCTGAAGAATAATGAATTTACCTGTCCTCTGTTCCCTCACAGTCTCTCTACACTGGTTTACCCAAACCAACACACACCATTTCAACCCCCCATTTCTCTCTCTCCCACAAATCCTCACAGTCCTGCATGTCCCAAGTGCCTGACCACAGCCTGCACCCATCCTTGTCCATTCTATCTCTCTCCCCTGACAGCCTCCAGTTCCAAAACCTGTGACTCCCACCCTGTTTCCACAGGCAAACCCCAGCCTAGGTGCAGCTGCGTAGGCAGGGAAGGCTCAGAAGCAGCTCTCTTTCTTACAGAGAAACAAGTTACCACATGCCAACTGCTCTGTCATGACACACACAGCAACCCACGCACAGGCTCTTCTCTTTCGCACGGGAAAAAAAATAGCTTACCCCTCTGCACGAGAATAAACCGTTGGGAAAACACCTACAGGTGGGGCATGAGGAACTGCTGGGCCACAAGCAGTCCCTTGAATGGCAAGGACCATCCAGCTTGGAGGAGAGAAGATTGGCAGAGGAGAACTGGGAGCACTAGCTGAAGCCAACAGCACAGAGATGAGGATTTCTCTGGATGGGTGGAAGGTTCTGGAAGAAAATATTCACTATTTTCCAAAATAATCAGTGTCCTCCTAAGGAACAATCTATATATCTGATAAAAAATTGTCACTTCTATTCGGTGTCAGCGTGCCTTGCATAGAGTTTGCCTGAGATACCTCTTCCAACTTTACAATTTAGAAACAGCTTGGGTTGTGAAGAGGCCTTGGAAAGTAGAGCAACAGGTCTGTGTTCAGCACCATGGCAGAGTGAGCCACTGCTGCCAGCACAGTGAGCCAGGGAGGCCGTGCTGATATCATTTGGATATACATATCACCCTTTGGGTTTGGCCTGTAGCACCTAGAAGGACATGGCATTTGCAGGTTTCAGCAGGTAGGCTTGCAGCTCACTCGAAGTTAAGCATTGCAGTGATCTGAAAATTGTCACATCATTTCTCCTACCTGTGTTGTGCAATGTACAAGCACAGCATGAAGCAGTGGTGTGAGCTGCATACCCTGTAGAGCAGCAGCACAGTTAAAAGCCCTGGTACTGCAGAGGTGCTGCAGCCATTCTGATTTTCCCTGTGGTTCATGTGAATTACAACTATGGCTTAACAACTAATTCCAAATAGTTTATTGAAAGAATAAATATTGCATCACTTACTAAACTGCCAGAAATGTCTGTATGTTCATAAATGAGGTGATGTCTGGATCTCTAATTTTCTCTCTTGTAATTTTAACAAAAAATCATTTAGCCAGACAGCAGATTTAATTTTCCTTCTTTATTTTGTGGAGCAGTTCCATTGTTTGGGAAGGGACAGTAGTCAATCAGCTGCAGTTTCTGTCTGTATGCAGATGCTTGGTAATACTTGAATGTACAATTCTGATTATTTATGAGCTAATTGTCCCATATGTGTTGCAGTTAATCCTCATGAATACTAGGCTTTAAGAAAAAAAGAAATAGTATAGATAAATTCCACTCTCGGTGTGTATCAATAACATTGACATTGTCTATGTGAAAAATTGGGACCTGCAAATTTTCTACCAAAAGAAGGGAACTAAGTACGCACAGTCCAGACTTTTTTTCACAAATTTCTCTTTCATGTGGCCTGATATATAGATTGCAAATGCCATTTTGCGTTGGCCGTTCGCAAGTGGCCACAAGCTAGCCATTCAGCTAGCTTATCCTTTCCATCTAAGGCTTTCTAAATATCACTTGATTACATGGCACTCATCAGGCTGTTGGGTTTCAGGGAAAAGAGGATTTGTTCCTGATTTTTCTATATTTCTGCCTAATTAGATCTGCATGCCAGAGGAATTCCTGCAGTTTAACACTGCAGTAAAGCCAATGGCAAAAATCACATTAAATCACCAAAGAACTGTGAAGAAGGTGTGCTCAGGTCACAGAAATCCAAGGGCTTGAGCACAGTTGTGTGGCTCCCGGTTCTCATCAAGAAATGATACTTGCCAGGCTTGTCCAGACTGCAGTTTGCTAAGCTGAGCAGGTGTACTGTTCCATACAACAGTAACCCAACTTTTCTCCAGTAAATGTTTAACCCAGGAAGAATGTACTGTATCATACGAAATACCTCCCTTACACTCCCACAGATTTCACCAGTGCAGTTACTACATCAAAAGACAGCATAACACTGGACTTTGCTTTACAGGCAATTAGTTCACCCATGTTGATGAGATTCAATCTAGGCGTATGAAAAGGGAGTGTATTTAGCACCTGTTTGAAGAAAAAAAATGATAAATAATTAGGGAAGAAAGTAAACCTTCAATGAAGCCAGGAAGCAAGTTTAGCTCTATGTATACTCACTCCTGAGGCAAAAGGTTTCTAATTCAGCATTTTACTGTGGGAATGCATTGCCAGCTGGAGGGAGGAGAGAGCCCCTGTGTGTTTAGTGGGCTCTCACCAGTCTCCAGCCTTCCCTCACCGTATCCCAAAATAATCCAGGGTGGTGGGTGTGGGACCTCCTTGGGAGCAGACCTCCAACACACGCACAAGATCAAGTCAAATGGAAGGTGATACCACCTTTGCAACCACTTTTGCCAAGTGGTTGCCCATGGGCAACTTGGAAACTAATGTTTTTCTAAATTAATGTCTCATTTCAATTGCAACGTTACGTATTCTAAGTGGAAATATTTTACATTTCACCAGAGGAACACCAGGTCGCATTCCTTCATTTCCATACTGCCTCCGTCTCAAGGACAGAAACATACTGTTTGAGTATTGCACCACAGTAGTCAGGTCTATCACTCACCATCTAGAGGCTTTAACCAGACCATGACTCTGTTGTGGCCAGGCGTGGTACAAATATAAACGAGATCCAGCATTCCTGGGATGCCCCAAACAGTGATTCCAGATCAGAAGCAGTTTTTAACCCTTATTTCACCTAACTCAGATAGGCAGAGCATGAATCTGAGGAGCAGGCATGTAGTCAGCAGAAGCCAAGTAAATATTTTCTTAATATACAAAGGTTTTGTATTGTTCTTGGTTTTGCTTTACCCAAGTTACCCTGCTCCTCCCTCAGCCTTCTGTTCCCTGGGGTAACAGAGAGGGACAGGCTGAGATAAATTGAGAATGGTCAGAAGTGTCTCCCATGCAATCTAGTATGCCTGAATTTGACATCAGTGTTGTTATGAACACACTGAAGAGTTCAAGTTCATGCTTCAAGTGACAGGAGGAAACAATTACACTAACAAAACTGTTATTTATAAGTGAGCAAACCTTGCAGTCATTCAAGATGTTTCTGGTGTTTCTGGCCAGCACCAAAACACCACCTTAGGCAGGCAGCGGGAGTGTGATAAAGCCAGAGACTGTTCCTTCTGTTATAAATGAACAAGAGCCTACAGTTTTAAGAGAGGTGATCACATCTGTGGAACAGTTTTCAGAGAACCAAAATGAAAGTGATCCCATAACTGCAGTAGCAGAAGGACTTTTCATTTACAGAAGTAAAAGCAGAGTGCTTGCTGACTTCTCCTGTTAGAGAATTACAGGAAGCAGAGGCACCAGATCAGGATCACCTCTGCATGTAGCACAGGGATGATACTCAGCATGTGGCAGAATACAGATCTCTTGAACTCCACCAGGTCCTTATTGCCACCACGTCTCCTGGTCAGCATGAATTACCCCACTGCCTGCCCCACAGCCACACCTGAAACCTGCACGTCACATCAAGTTTATCAAGCCACGCCGCCTCTCCCAGTGTCTCCAGGATATGGCCCTCTTCTCTAGGCACCAAAACTCTCACCCAGGGAGAGTTTCTGTGCATGAAAACTCTCTCTCACGCACACACAGATACACTCACTCACTCACTCTCCCTACTTCTCAAGGACCTCTTTCAGGTCAACCAGGAGCATGTGAGCCATTGGAGCAGCCCAGGCGAAGTAGCCCATGAGGATTCTCATCTTCCATTTACCAAGATTTTGGCTCACGTTTCCAATGCCACCCTTATCCACCTCTGAAATTTCAAAGACTTCTTTAGATTTTGCTACCCTGATGACTTTCATGATGGGGACAGCAGCTCCTTTTAAACCCCTAGAAACCTCCTTCCTTCTTTGTCAGGCTGTCCTTTGTCACAGAGACTGCTGAGTGCTCACATGGACTGTCATGCTAACATTATTGTCTATGAGGCTGTCTGCTGGTCATCCTTCTACTCCCCTGCCCATTGCCACTGGTCTAAAGACCTCTGCACAGCGAGTAGCAGAGAGTGGTGCTGGGACAAGAGCACACATGAAAAGGAAGTGTGAGGTTCACAAAGGCAATCCCAGAAAATCCAAGATAAAATCTCAAGCCCCGTTGCATCATGTCTCAAACTCAATCTAGTTCCAAAGGCAAATATAATAAAACAGGACAGCAACAGCACTTTTGCTTTCCTAATACCATCCACCAGAGCATCTCAAGGCAGCTGCTTCAGAAACACAAATTGCTTTCCATATATTGCCAAAGGAAAGGTTATTATCCCCAGCTTGCTTCTGACATAAAACCCATCCAGATTGACTTGGATGTGCTCAGCTTGGTGAGGTAGATAGGTTGAATAACTACAAGCGGAAAGGCAAATGTCATAGCTGCCTTAACCAATTCACTACAAATTGTGTATCTGATGGCTTAGATTTTTTCTCTGTTTGAGTAAACCAACACCAATTGGAGGGTATCGATACTGTAGATTCTCATAAAGTGTTCATGTGCCCCTAGCTCATTCCACCATCTAGTATGTGTAACCAGTCACCTAAAATCACATGCTATTGCTCATTTCTCTCAGCTAAATAGAACAAGTTACAAATTTAGTTTGCAGATTTTTGTGATTTAACCCGGCAGGCAGCTAAATGCCACACAGCTTTGCTCTCCTGTCAGAGGGATGGAGGAGAGAAATGGGAAAATTGGGAAGAAAAAGTAAAATTTGTGGGTTGAGATAAAGACAAACTAATAGGACAGAAAAAGAGAGTGAAATAATAATCATAATAATAATGAGAAAAGAGTACGCAAAATAAGCAATGTACAATGCAATTGCTCACCACCCACTGACTGATGCCCAGCCAGCTCCCAAGCAGCAGTTGCCACCCCCCCATCCAACTCCCCCCAGTTTATGTACTGAGCATGACATCATATGGCATGGAATATCCCTTTGGCCAGTTTGGGTCAGCTGTCCTGGCTGTGCCCCTTCCCAGCTTGTCACTGGCAGAACATGAGAAGCTGAAAAGTCCTTGGCTAGTATAAGCACTGGTTAGCAAAACCCAAAACATCAGACATCAGTGTGTTATCAACATTATTCTCATCCTAAATCCAAAACACAGCACTATACCAACTACTAGGAAAAAAAAAAATCACTCTGTCCCAGCTGGAACCAGGACAGTATCCACCCCTTATTCTATACCATCTACATTATGCCCAGGTACCACACTATCCAACACATTCCAATTAATTACCACTATTTTTCCTGTCTTCTGAAATATACACACAGATATAATTCCTTTATTCTATGGGCCATCCCTATAAAAAGTTTGTTGAGTTTAATTAGTCCATGGCTTTGGGCTCTATCTGTCATAACAGCCCTTCAGAGCAGGAGAGGTGGTGTGCGGTGTTGGATTGCTGCATGCTGAAACCAGTTCTGATTCCATTATTGCTGTGCTTGTCCAGGTCTGTCATTGCTGCACTTTGCTTGGTTTCATCAAACATTCTTCAGTAATCTAGGTGATTTTTACTCTAATACCATTGATATGGCATATAGCCACCATAGAAGTGATGATATGCAATATTATCTAGCAGTTAACATCATACAAATTAATTTATTGGCTATTCTCACCCAAAATCAAATCCCCTTGTGGTACACATCAGACTTCCCCATCCTGCATCACCCAACAAGTGCACCCAGGTCCTCGAGCAAAAGCAATCCCACAAAGGGATTTGCCTTTGCCTAAGGCAGGAATAACCCAGACTATCTTCCCAAGCATATTTTTTTACATGCACTGCACGGACCTTATCCCCTTCTAGAGTACATAAATATTTTGATCAAGCAGGGCCACCTCCATTGGCAGATCCCCCAGATTTGACTAACCAAATGGCTTTTGCTAAATGTGTAACCCAATGTTTGAATGTCCCACCCCACATTACTCTCAGTGTAGCCTTTAACAGTCCATTGTACCGTTTGATTTTCCTGGAGGCTGGTGCTTGATAGGGACTATGACATACCTGCTCAATGCTGTGCTTTTTGGCACAGGTGTCTGTGAGGTTTTTTCAGAAATGAGTCCTGTTGTCTTACTCAGTTCTTTCTGCGGTGCCATGTTGCCGTAAGACTTGCTTTTCAAAGCTCAGGATAGTGTTCTGGGCAGTGGCGTGGGGCACCAGATATGTTTCCAGGCATGCAGTGGTTGCTTCCACCATTGTAAGCACATGGCGCTTGCCTTGGCGGGTCTGTGGGAGCGTGATATAGTCAATTTGCCAGGCCTCCCCATATTTATATTTCAGCCATCGTCCCCCATACCACAGAGGCTTTACCCACTTGGCTTGCTTGATTGCAGCGCATGTGTCACATTCATGCATAACCTGTGCAGTAGCATCCGTGGTCAAGTCCAACTCTCGATCACGAGCCCACCTGCATGTTGCATCTCTCCCTTGATGGCCTGAGGTGTCATGGGCCCACCAAGCTAGAAATAATTCACCCTTATGCTGCCAGTCCAGATCCACCTGAGCCACTTCAACCTTAGTAGCCTGACCTACCTGCTGCTGTTTCAATGTTCTTCAGTGGCCCGACTCTTGGGTACGTGAGCATCCACATGATGTACTTTTACAACTATGTTCTCAACTTAGGCAGCAATACCTTGCTACAATGTGAAACCAAGACACAGATGAATACCTGTATGCAAGTGAAGAACAGTCATTCCTCACGCTTTGCTGTGAATAAAACAACTGGCTAATAAGTAAGCAGGGTCAAATCTGAACCTGTTTGGAATTCAAGAGAACTACCATTATGGGGCGTTAGCCTACTTCTTGCAGAGGCTGCTGTAAGATGCAACATTTGCTGTTCTCTAGTGATAAGAAGCTACTACCAAAATATGGTATAGTTGTGAAGCTGAAAGCCTTTCTGTAGTCAAGTAGCAATGAGAGGGGAAAAGCAGATACCAGGGAAATCCTCTATCATCCCGCTCATTACTGGCACACATTTATGTGCATTTTGTAGACCCGCGTTTCAGTCTGGACTCCAGATATGACCCTCACTTTCAGAAACCACCAGGATTCCCAGTTCCTGAATAGTTCTCTGTTGTGCTTTAACCTTGGCATTTTGTTTCCCTCTACCTCTTTTTTGTCTTCTTTCCTACAAACAGGAGACTATAAGGGCTATTAAATCCAGTTGCCAATTCCTGCAAGGCACAATATCATGTAATACTCTTTTGTAAGATGTTCAAGCTCCATCACAGGACTAGTTACAGTTTCTGTCCTCACTGCTCCTGTTGGAGAGTCATCCCAGAATCTCCCTCCTCAGACACTTAGAAACTTATAATCCTATCCTTAGCCTATTCACTGTGTAAGTGTTAAAAATATTATTGTTGCTTATAAACAATTATGGGTTGCTGGTTATAAGTTATCAAAGTTACTTACGTTTAGTTTACCCTTCTGATTTCTGTTTCAGCCTTTCTCTGGTTCTCCTTTCCACTCAAGTTTGTAGTGAATAATGTGCATATGCACTATAAAAGTTTACAGTGCATAGTGTGCACCAATAGCCATCACCTCTGCTATTTCATTGGGATCTTGCGATCTTACTTTCACGTTCTCTAGTTGTTCTCTTAGTCCTTTTTTGCCGACTGTTTCACTTGAATGCATGTTTCTGAGCAGCCAGAATTTCAGACACTATGCAAAGCAGGTGTTGCAAGTAATTCCTACAACAATATTCATATTTTCTACGTGAAAGGGAAAATACTGCCTCTGACAAATTTGGGGTGCCCTTCCTCTTTCTCTCATAACTGTACTACACAGACAGCTAATCTTGTTCTTTGTTTCACTTTGTGCAGCCCCATCCTAGAGCATAAAGTGCTGTTAGCAGTCACCATTCATGAATTTGACCTCATTCTACTAAATTTTGTTCCATTTCTATTTCTTTAATATTTACTGTCATCTAATGTTTTATGCATGACAATCTCGTTCGCCTTCACACTACCAGTACTTCCTAACTTCACAGCATAAACAAGTTTCATTATGCTAACCTGAAAGCTTAACTTCTTTTGTCTCTCCTCTACTTGTATGGCTGTAGGATCCTTCATGGCTTATTTTTAATATCCTTTGCAAATCTCAGCTTGATTTTCATCAAGTCTCAATTCATCACTTTTCGACTTGCAAAATGGAACTCCACTTTGCTGAACAGCCACAGCTTCACTCCTCAAGAGGTCTCCACCTTCTGCCTGGGGGCTTGGGTGGGCTTTTTTTTAAGAGATGCTTAGTTTGGTCTAGCAGCCTTCATGGTTAGCCTTTGCCGCTTCACAAACTCTACATAACTTTGGACCTTTGATGGGAATTATGTATCTTCTTCAAGTGTATTGTGTCTTCCCTCCTCCACCACCACATCATCCCTTTTTTTGGTGTTGGGTTTTTTTTTGTGATTGACTATATTTCAGGATCATTCTATTCCTCTAGATGATATCTTCCTCTTTCTTGGATGGTCACCCTCCTTATTAAACAGTTCATGCTCTAGGTATTCTTGCTGGGCAAATTTTGAGCAGCCTGTGCAGCTGCTCTTCCCTTTCCTTCAGAATATCTACACATCTCCATCTGAACTCCACCCTTGCCTCCAGCAGCATCCCTAATCCTCTGATCTCCCCTTTCAAGACATGCAGAAGGCTGAATTTTATCAGTAGGTAGACCTTGTCAGAAACTCACTCTAAGGTAGTACACATGGCAGAACCACTGCTCACAGAAGTGCCTTTGAGTGCTCTTGGTCACCACCTCCCTGTAGCCATCACAGTCTTCTCATCTTAGCCTCTAGCCTTAAAAAAGGAGAGGACAGAAACCCCATCAGACTCACCCAGACTTCCCCCTTCTTTTCTCACAACAGATGCAGACAAAAAAAAAAAGTGGCTTACTTATCTGAGTATGCATCATATTACAGAAACCTAATAAGAAACACTGTCCCAGTCTTTGCTGATGGCTGACATATAAGCCAGGTGTAAGGAGGGTGTAAGCATTACCTTCCCTCCCTGCAGCCTAAAGGATACTGCCACCTTTGGAGTTGTTTTTGTAACCATCTTCTGTGTGAAATCTTGTTCAGGCTGGGCTTTTAGGTAACAAGAACATTGCCAGTGCAAACAGGGATAGTTTTAAGAAACAAACCAAAAAGAAATTGCCTCTCGTAGTGGCTTTCTTGTTTAAATAATTTTAACAAATGTTTTTTTATTCCCACCTTTCAGAATGTGCTTTTTTGTCCATTTTCACAGGCAACAACTTCATTGAGTTCAGTTTTAAACTGGCAGCTGAGATGGCTTGCAAATTCCCAGTTTGGAAACCCTGATCCTAGGCTGTGCTGCAGGTGATGTTTGGTACCCCAACAGCTTACAGGATGGCCATGAATGCACTGCTTCATTTCATCATCCCCTCTTCTTTGGAGAAATCCCTAACATCTTTTGCCATTGTGAGATGTCTGCTAGCCACAGCAATGCATTCATGTTTAGGGGTCTTTTCTTCCTACCTGAAAACTCTTTAAAACACTGCTTACAGTAGGCTGAACTAGGACTGCAGTGCTTTTGACAGCATTGGAGATGCAGCGTGCATGTCACAGCTGCAGCTTCACTTGCCATGAAAACAGCAGACTGACTGGTGTGTCCACCTGCCCCAAGCACCTGGATCTCCTCTTCCTCCTTACAACTGGTTAAGAATTATTTTCACCCCCAAATGACTACAGAGAGCTACCAGCCACCTTTTCGGTGCCTCAGTTCTTAATTATGAAAAAATTGATCTCTTTGAAATTTGAAGGCCGGGAAGGAATGACACAATCATCTTATACAATTTCCGGAGTGTTCTCACACTAAATACTTCCATGCTGAGACTTCTCTATTGAGGATATTAACTTGTATTTAATACCCTGTATAATACCGTTCAGCAAGGCCTCAAAATTTTGGTTCACAGACACTTCCCTTGGTGCTCTACTAATAACTTTCTTCCTTAACTTTCCTCAACAGTTCAGATCTGATGATTCACTAAGTCTGATGTAACTAATATAATATGCCATACTTCTACAATTTTTGTCTCCCCTCCCATTTTTCTGCCCTGAAAATTTAATTCAAGTAAAAAATGGGTACTGACAGTGGAATGCATTTGTAAGTATGAGCAGTATTCCCTTTCCCCTTATTTTTTCCATTTACTTTTTTTGAATAGTGCTTTGCACAAAATATGGAGACCTATTTCTGTTTGGGACTGATGGCTTGCTCTTTCCGGGCACAATTACTTTTACCCCCTTTGCAGCACTCAAGCCGTCATATTCCCTGTCTGCCTTATCAGTTCTCCAGTCTGGAAGATGGACAGTATGCATCTGCCAAATCTTGCATCCAGTAGCCATCACCCCTCAGAGGACACTCCTCATCCAGACATGAGGGGAAAAAAACCCAAAACAAACAACAAGCAAACCCCCAGATTTTTGCAGATCAAAATAAATCTTCAGTTCCCCTCTTCCTTTTCATATTGCATTTTCAGTCCTTAATTAAATCAGTGGAGGAAATGGACTCTTCTCCTCTGGATGGATGAGAGGGAGTGGAAATGTCTGCTCTCTTTCAGTAGTACTTAAATTGATTCCAGTAAGAGTCATTGCACAATAGCAAAAGGCATTTTGTTCTTCAGATGCTGACTGTTTTCCAGACATTTTGATTAAATTAGGTAAACATAACAGGTCTGTACCATAGCACTGGAATTGCAAGTTTACTCTGGTTTTGCAGCAGGCTGTTAACAAGGGTCGTGAGAGAAACAGCAGTAATATTTCAGTTATATCACTGGAAAGATATTTATTACACAGATATTCCGAAATACTAGTGGCAGGGGTCTGGTTTACTGACACGTAATATATTCTGAAGTGACGCTGTCAACATCTTACTCCTCACAGAGAGGTTGAGTAAAAGGTTTTAGCCATTTCTAGGGGATTTTCTTTCCAAAGAAGAAAGTCCCATTAGCTCTTTGCAATTCCTACTGTGTCTCAGTCTTTCACAGTGCTTCCCTTAATCTCCTGCTGAGTGCTGTGGGTACTCTGACAACGAGGGTAACAGCAAGTTGTCTGGAGACTAATTCATAGAATCATAGAATCATTTAGGTTGGAAAAGACCTTTAAGATCATTGAGTCCAACCATTAACGTAACACTACCAAGTTCACCACTAAACCACCTCCCTAAGTGCTACATATACATGTCTTTTAAATACCTCCAGGGATGGTGACTCAGTCACTTCCCTGGGCAACCTGTTCCAGTGCTTGACAACCCTTTCAGTGAAGGCATTTTTCCTAATAAATTTTGCTGGAGCATATCCAAAGAAAAGCAAGTCAAAATCTGCATTAGCTGAAACTATGGTAAAGTATATATACACCTGTACAACATTTGGTGACTTTACATCTTCCTTTTGGTATTTGTGTCCAGGTATCCTCAGTTATAAAGTGTAGGTACTGAACTTTCCTGCCTTAAGTCCATTTTACCTATGGCTTCCTCAAAACCTTAGTTCCATCACTGTTATGCAAAGCTTAACTACACACTTCTGTGTGTACCTCACTGATGTGTATTTTGAGCTTATATTCAGTGACAAAGAAAATGCTGTGTAAAGATGGCAAACAGAAAACTCATGCCATGGTTACTGGTACCTGCAACAAGGTTTTTCAACACACACCCATGTGTTCAAATTATCCACAGACCCTCCCAGGTGCCATTCCCTCCTTTGTCATCTTGAAATGCTGGCATGAAAAATGAATTTTGCTCAGTCAGCCCCCTGCAGACACCTCCATGGAACGTAAACAGACAGTGTTGAATCGAGGCATGAAGCCTTGTACCAAATCAGGCCTTTGCTCAGCATCCTGTACTGCAGGGAGCAGAGCTGGGGCTAACTGTATTTTCAATCAAGAAAATCTTCCAGTTCTCACAGAGACTTTTCAGGTGGATTCCAGGGTCTTTGATTGTCCCTGAGATGTTCATGAATTCATGGAGCATGCTCCACTGTCCCCTTGAGGAGGACACTGGGTGAGGACAAATGTGCCATGCTGTCTCCCAAGAAAAGCAGCTCTGTGTCCTGACCCCTGCCAGGAGCCTGAAGGAGACACTAAGGGCTGGAAGTAGCTGTGGTGGGAATAGCCCAGGCAGCCAAATGTCCCACCACAATTCTGTCAGCAGTTGCACACTGGCATCAGTTACTTGTGTGCAACACTTTGAATGCACAAAGCTTTTTTTTTTTTTTTCGCAGTATCCATAGGCTTTAATAAAAAGAAATACAAACCAGGAACACTTAGAGAAAGACTTCTGCAGACAGTCAACAACTATTAAAACAAGGGCCAAGCAGACCCAGACAAGGCGGATTCTTGGAAAAAGGTTTACTCAGCAGTTTTGGAGCTGAAAACTCTGCCTCCAGCCTGGATGGTCTGGTGTGTCCTCCCTTTACCACAGTGCAGCCTTCTTTTTGCTTATACTGGCTAGGAAAATGTTCTTTTCAATGAGCAAGTACCCCATGTGTTTGCCTAGTCATAGACAGCCCTGTTCTAGTCAGTCAAGACAACTAACCTGTGTAAACTTATATTTTCTTGACGTTCAGATTTAATCCATTCTCTTTGTTGCTTTTTAGTTCACATCACCCTTTCCAGTTTTACTTCTTTTCTTCCTCTTTCCATCCTCAGTGAGACAGTGATTCAAACTTTCGCATCCACCTTCTTAAGGTATAGTGCTCAGAAACAGGCACCCTGGACTTTCCTTCCTTACTTTAAATGAGTAATTATTTTCTAGGGCAGACACTGAACTTTCAGACAGAAAGAGATAAGTCAGCAATGTGCAGGAGAGCTTGTTTCCCTTCTTGCAGAGGAGCACTCCCAGGCAGGTAGGTGAAACATTTGCATCACCATTCCACCCTGAAATACTTTCATCTGCCTATTCCCAAGGCACCATTTGCATAAAGAGCAATCTACAGGAGAGCTGCCCAAACAATCTTGCTTCTGCATCAGAAATATAGTTTAATTTTTTTCTCAAATGAGCAAAGCACCTTTATGTGCTAAACCATTTTCAAGTGGGAGGTATCCCAATAAAACATTAAAGGTATTTTAATCAAAGGGCATCCCACTAGAATTTTAACTACTAGCCACAGAGCAAAGTGTGTGCAGAGAAGCAAAATATACAGACGAACAGGGTAGAATATTCAGTCATCTTTTTAAGCAGCGCCTGTATCAGAGCGACCTGAAAACCTTACACAACCTGCTTTTATGATAATAGACAAAAAAATATAAGAATCAAAGAAAGCACCCACAAAACATCATCAAGAGACTTAAATAAAATATTATGCATAAAAAGTATTGCTGTACGTTTTCTTCCTGCTTTTATTTTTAACTGTCCCTCCCCATTAGCTGTTTCTCTGGCTGCCTCTGCCCATAAGCCTTCCACTCCTCCTTTTGCTTGTGCGAGAGAAAACCCTGGGCAGTGCAGTAAATCCTTCCTGCATTTCCTTCATTGCAACAGAGATCAGAAGCTGGCCCTAGAGCATCAGCCAGACCTAAAGACACTTGCTGTGGTTAAGGGGGGAGGAATTTGTAACACCCTGGTACAGCATGCTCTAACGGCATGCAGAAACACAAATAAGGGGTAGAATGAAACTTGCACGGGAAATACCCCTTCAGACATTTTCTAACAAACACTTGTCTCAGCACCCTTGTTACAGCCTTGGTAACATTTATATAGGATGAACTGGGGCATTCTTCTCTTTATCATCTGGTCTGTGCCTAGGATACAATTTCTGGAATGACTGCAGTGATCAAACAAAACAAAAAATGTTAGTGGGGCCAAACTAAGTCCAACACCAAATACTTCCTCAAACTCCCCACAACTTATTTATTCTGTTCGCAGCCAAGGAAACTGAAATTCATTCTTGCTTGTGCCTTTGGATGGCTACTCTGCATCACCAGTGGCAATTTTAAAATTTGATGTTATTTCCTGCAGCTCAGACCTTGAACTGCATGAACAATCCATAGTTGCGATGTTATTTTTTTTATACCAGGCTTAGGAAGTGTGTGAACAAGATGTTTTTTCTTTGGTATGTGCAAATGTCAAGACTGGTGTCTACTCTTTGTGAAGTGCTTAAACCCATTTCAGCTGAATAATTGTGCAAGATAACCTTTCTGTATATTCCCAGATAATACTTTAGCTGGCTGAACATTATTTCACTCAGCTGCAAAATTAGGGGCGTGTAAGAATTAGCTGCAGTGGCACACAAGTAACATCTGCCTTTATTAACAGGAGTATTAAATTTCTCCTAACTGCCCTTCTGTGACACCTAGTAATTTCTCTTGGCACAGTAACCTGCATAAACTTGCACAAAGCATGGCTCTACCTCCCCACTAGCCAAACCACCCCCGGCATATGAATGAAGAATTAACACTTTCTGCTTTATCCTTTTACTATTGAGACCAAGTGAAACATTGCCCTGGATTTCAAAACAGTGCCAGTGCCTGTTTTCACACATTTTCCTGGAGAATTTCTTTCAAAAGAGCTTTTCAATTCTGATTTTTTCTCTCTTTCCTATGCTTAGCAATGGCAGCAGCTCTGCACCGGGCAGGGCATTGCAGCAGGCCTGCCTGCCACCTGGCAGTCCTCCCCACGGCATCCATCCTCCACACTGAGCTACCCTCCTTCCCACCACAGTGAACAAAGGCACGATTGTGCCTGCACAGAGCAGCAGGGCTTGTTTTTGAGCTGTTGGTCCCCTGGGGAATGCACCCAGTCCCTCCCGGCTCCCGACACACCGGCACCCGAGACACACAGGGCTGATTTCCCTCCTGCAGCCCCAGGGCCTCCCACCACGCAGTAACTGCGACATTTTGTAAACTGGGGCTGCCCAGTGTGGTGTAGGCTGCTCTGGATCCAGATGATTTGCCTGCATGCCTAAAAACACAGGCTATGATTTTGGGCTTGTAAGCCCACCACATTTCTTTGGCAAGCTGTAACAGTCGAAGCAAAGCAGGGAAAATACAGAAGCAATGGCCATCTATCCTCTTGAATAAAGATATTCCTCTTCTAAATATTAGCACCTCCGCATATGTCTAGAAATGAGAGGCTTGTCTTTTTTTAACATATGTTTCCTTATTCAGTATTATTTTTCACTGATTATAAACTTACTCACAAGCAGTTTGACGAACAGCCCATCAGTGTGGCTTCAGCCTCCCATTTGCACCACAGAGAAGATAGACAGCAGTGTGCTGAAGCATCAACATTTTTCCTGATGAAATATAACTGCTGGAGCACTTTAGCTGAGGACAGACTCTTTGATACCACTCTGTGTATTCATACAGGCTGGCCAAAACCCCGTATCTCTGAGCACAGCAGGTGTTTCTTTGCTTCTTGCTCTCAGTTTCTAGCCACACTACTTAAATGCTTTCTCTCTTGCATACATTTTCTTACTGCATATTTTCAATTTTGCTGTTTTCTGTGCCTCTCACCTGCTGTTTGCTCACTAAAGAGGGCTGTGTGCAGATAGTTAAACAATACTCTGGGAAATCCCACCAAAGCTCCATGCTTTCAACTCCTCTGCGAGCAGTTCAAATCCACAGCTCACATACTGAACAAGTCTTTTTTTCCTCCCTTTTTTAATCTGCCTAGTTCTGTGTTTGTTGCATTTACTCATAACAGAAGGGCAGCCATTTCACTCACCAGTTCCAGTCAGTTTAACCCAACCCATAATACCATCATTGTAGTCAGCTTGCTGAGAGCTGGAAAAATTAGACATACCTGTTTGTAATGAAAGCTGATAATTACACAACACGCAAACAACAAAGCAGTCTGCTAGATCCAATCACTCCCTCAATTTGAAGACATGAACATTGATAATTGCATACTGTGGAAGCTCAGAGGCACTAAACTAGCTTGCCTCCTCTATGCTCATCACAAGAGACAGTACCAGAGCAGAGCAACTTACATTCTAGGAAGAAAAAGATACATGACGTCTCTTCTACAGATGAGGAATCTGATACAGAAATAATCATTCAGCCAAAGATGTAATAAAGAGTGTGTGGGGTAGAGCTGGAACTGGGTTACAGTAAATACTTGCCAGTAGCTTTGCACTAAGCCATCTTTCTAAGACAAACTCTGGGTCAAACCTGAGATTCTGTGAGGATGTCCAGGATCCACAAATTCCATCTGTATGTGTAATTCTTTCTGAAGACTAATTTCTTATTTCCCAATTTACTACAGATTAATCTACAAGAGTAGTTGAACATTTATACCTGTCTGTCCCTGTGGTGAAAGTGGAATATTTTTAGCCTCTATGGGGAAGGACACACCATAGACAGTGGCATTCACATCCAGATGTTCCATTTTTGTTAGTGTGTGATGCAACATCTTAAATAAGCTTATTTCTGGGTTCCTGATTTTCTGTTATTATTGGTGCCTGCAAATGTGATTCACAGAAAGATGCTTTTTCACCTAGGTTTCTATAACTGGCAGAACAAAGCCATGACTTTCCAAACCTTACCAGCTTTGCCACTTTTTTTCCCCCTAGTACTGAGCAAGTATTGTAACTGCACTAGAGAAGAACATGAAAATCCTCCTATCCAGCATTTAATTTTATTTTCATCTCCATTTCCAGAAGACTGTACTTTCTCCATTCCACTTACTTGTATAATATAAAAATAATATAATTACACAAATGTGGGTATCTTTTAAAACAATCACTGCTTTCCACATCCACCACCTGCAGCAGGATGAGGTGTCACTTGCACTGCATATCACATCACCTACAATTACAAATACACGTCAGCGTACTTGTGAGGCAGCAGCGTACCAAAAGCCTGATCTTACCACCACTGATGCTGGAGGCTGGAGAATATAGAAACAGCTGTAATACAGACCTAACTTCAGCACTCATTTTACTCACTGCCTTGCAAAAATCCCATGTGCTTTTTGCAAAGGGACACTGGTCAGTCCGCCTGCCCTAACTGCATAAAATCCAAGCACGGTCTCTAGAGACGTGCAGGGAGGTTTTCTGTATATGAAGCCGCTCCTTTCTGCTGTGAGTGAAGAGAACTGATGGGAAGTGCTAGGTGTCTCCACCTCCTCGTGATGAGAGAATTTAATAAGGTAAGAAACATGATTTCTAAACTCTGCTTAGCCCAAGAAAGACTGAATGTGGACTTGCTACACTGAATGCAGCTCTCTCATCCCTGGGCATTAGAGAATTTGGGGGAAAGCCTTCACCCCTCCCTCTGTGCACAGGCACGCAATGTGAGGACTAGGGCACCACAGCCAAGTCTGACTCTTCCTCAGCAGCAGGTTGTCCTGTCCCTCCAGCACACTAACCCATTAGAGTCACAGCCTCAGCCACATCTAGGCCACCCCAGAGCAGTCATGCCATTCAGGTGCCAGCCTGCCCGAACCATGACAGCTTCGGGGAGTGAGAGATACCTGTCCCTTGTCTAACAGGTGCTTTTAGGCATGAATAGGTGACTACAGTAAGTGCCCAGGAAATTTTCAAGTGCAGTACAGAGACACCTTGCAGTGCAAGAAGTAGACAGACTGGATTATTCTCTGAGCCTTAGGCTTTAGGCACCTAAGTCTCAATTCAAGCAGGCTGGGTCCTGCACAGAGCTAACACCTTATTAAGTGTTCACGTGCCTTTTCCAGGCCTTTAAGGCTTCTTGTCTCTCAGCTCTCTCCACTTAAGTTCCTTCCTCCTAGCACAATGGCACGCAAAACATAGACCTGGTCAGAACGTTTTAAAAGTGATATTTAGTTAAATATCCCACTACATCAAAGATGAAACATCTCAGAGAAACATGAACATTTCAATAGAGTTTCGCTTGTGACAAAAATGAAAACCTCTAACTAGATACCTGAGGTCTTTGGGTGTCAAACCAGGCATCGCAGCTCTCACCCAAAGGCATTTGAAAGGGGCTGTTTTGTGTTTTGTTCCCACAAAAGATACAGAGAGACTTCACAGAATCACAGAATGGCAGGGGTTGGAAGGGACCTCTGGAGATCATCTTGTCCAACCCCCCTGCTTGAGCAGGGACACCCAGAGCAGGGGGCACAGGAACGCGTCCAGGCGGGTTTTGAATGTCTCCAGGGAAGGAGACTCCACAACCTCCCTGGGCAGCCTGTGCCCCTGCTCTGGCACCCTCACAGGAAAGAAGTTTTTTCTTATATTCAGGTGGAACTTCCTATATTCCAACTTGTGCCCATTGCCCCTTGTCCTGCCATTGGGCACCACTGAAAAAAGTCCAGTCCCATCTTCCTGACACCCGCCTTTAGATATTTATAGGTATTGATGAAATCCCCCCTCAGTCTTCTCCAGGATGAACAAACCCATGTCTCTCAGCCTTTCCTCATAAGGGAGATGCGCTGGAACCCGGATCATCTTGGTACCTCTCTGCTGGACTTGCTCAAGCAGTTCCCTGTCCTTCTTAAACTGGGGGAACGAAAACTGGACACAGTACTGCAGACGTGGCCTCACTAGGGCAGAGTAGAGGGGGAGGATAAAATCCCTCAATCTGCTGGCCACACTCCTTTTAATGCACCCCGGGGTACTGTTGGCCTTCTTGGCCACAAGGGCACGTTGCTGGCTCAGGGTCAGCTTGCTGTCCCCCAGCACTCCCAGGTCTTTCTCAACAGAGCCGCTTTCCAGCAGGTTCAAAAACCACAAGACCTTTCCATGGGATGGAATGGCTGTTCTTCATCCAGTTCTGCTCTTACACTTCACAGGAGAGGTAGGTACGTTCATGTCGACCACGTTGGTCATTCAAGAAGGAATGACTGGAAGCATGATGCATGTTCTCCTTCCTGTTTTCCTTCCAAAAAATTGTAATAAAATAAGGTATGAATTCATTGGATATTTTGCTTAATTATCCTAAAAGCCAAAAGTAAAAAAGTTGATAATCACTGTATTAAAACATATTTCATTATTACAAAGTGTCTGGGAACATCTTGTATCAATTTCTCTTCTTACACATGTCCAATTAGTCTTTATATCATTTACTTCATGCTTTTATATAAGGAATAGTCTAGCTTAGTTTATGTCTTTTTGAAAGACACTTAGTAGACATTTCAAGCAAGTAATTATTGACATCACAATATTTTTAAAAAAAGGCTATCTTCTAACTCCATTACTGTACATTAATATATCTTTTTTTCTTTACAGTCAACCTAGTTCACAAAATTTAGTCTCTCATTGGCTGGGAACTTTTCAGACTAAAAATATCTCACAGTCCCTCTGTTGCATGGCAATTCCCACCTCTTTAGGTGTCTGTTTGATCAATCACAAGGACCATAGATTCATCTGAAAAATAATTTGCCTTGGAAACTGATATGATCGGAGTCAAAAGCATAAATAAGATTCAGAAAATGTTGCCCTTGCATGACATGCACACTCAGGAACGAAGAAAGTATTTCCATTTTCTATCTACTTTTTTGGCCTTTCACATTTTTTGAGTATAATTTGAAGTCAGGACAGAGTATAGGTTGATGATGCAATTTTTCCCTTTTAAACAGATCTTATGTTAGTCTTCTGCCAGGTGGGCCCTTGTGTATCTCTCCCAATTCCTCATTACATTGCAGACAGTTCATATGGTCATATGAAATTACTGTCAATATAATGAAAGTGTTTCATTTCAAGTGTCTTGAACTTATTCATCTACTGAGTCATCAATAGTTTTGTGCTTGCTTGTATCCAAGTGACCCTCTAATGGGAATGAATGACACGTGGGATCATTTCAGCCCAAAAGGGTGAAGCTAGATTCCAAGAGAAAATTATTTATAGTTTCAAGACAAAGATGATGCAAAAGTAGATTATTTTATATCTCATATATCGTTGATTTATTGCAAAAAGATTTTCCACTTGAAGTTGTGAGTTAGTTGTATTTGGATTGAGGATAGGGAAACAAACTGAATGGAAGGAATTGATAAGAAGTGACTCTATCAAACCAATTAAAGCCAAATAATTTTCCTTGAGAAAAAAAGGAAAGTCAGACTTAAACAGATTGGTGCAATCTGATGGCCTCTTCCTTAACCTCTAGATTTGTGTGTGTGAAGTCCTCTTTGGGCTCTCAAACAGGCAAAAAAAAAAAAAAGGCAGGAGAGCATTTCTGGAAAAGCTTTCCCTTTGTTCTGCCAGTGTTCAGACGTACTGGCCTCTCAGTTCCCATTATCAGATGCAAGTGCTCTAGCACGGGTGCAGACAGAGGCACCTCCTATAGTTCAGTAACACCATAGCCAAGCTGAGAGCATCCACCTGCAGAAGAGGGCCATGCACCTCAGGCTCTGCTACAACGGGTCAGAGCGGCCTCTGAGCCTGCTGAGCACACTCAGATCAGGCCGCAGCAATGGCTGTCATGCTTGTAGGTGCTCCAGCCCCACACCAGGAGCTGCCCCAGCTGGGAGCACTGCAGAAGAGGTATTCTGGAGTGATTTCTACATCTTCCTTTGGTTCAGACAGCACTGCATATATAAGTATAAGCGCACAACCAAAAGGGATTCCTGTGAATGATACTCAGCAAGTGTCTGGGAAGAGCTGTCAGAAAAAGGCTTCATCAATTTTAGCATCCTCAAACAATTTGCATTAAAAAAAATAATGGATGGATGTCACTGATTGAAGGAATTGCTTCCAGCCATGAAGAATAAGAAGGCAGCAACTGAAAAGGTGCTGAAAGTTTTTGAGGTTTCTCATGCTGCCCAGAGCTGAGATGGATATCTGAATATGTCATGGTTCTCACAGCAAAGGGACAATTCCCATCCACAGTACCACCTTTTTGGTAGAATATGGTCAGCCTAAAGGGTGAAAGAACCAGGAACACCCATTTGATAATTCTGACAGAAAAATCTGTCAGATATGAAGGACTGAGATGAAAATTAAAAAATGAAAATGAACAGTGAGGTACAAAAAGCCAGGCATCTGCCCCAAAACAGCAACAACAAAGGGTAGCTTCTTCAAGTGTAAGGTTTTTGCAGCAGCGGCATTTTGTTTGATGTTTATGCAACAAGTAGCAGGGCTAAAATCCATGCGTAGTGCTCCTAGTGCCACCTCGACTGCTATCAGAACTGGATAAGTAGCATGGCTGCAGTCTAACAGTGGCAAGCCTGGAAAGTGAAAGACTTGTTAGGTTCATTAGAAGATAGTCCAATTCCTGTAGAACACTACTTCCAAGCCCTCAAGAAATGCTGCTGTTATTTCACCTGATCAAAAGATCTTGCTTTCTGGAGGAAGTAGCAGGTGATTAATTCTACCCCCAACTACAGCAGAGCGACTCCATTAGCAACAGTGAAATTTCTCCTCCTCCATGAACAGATGCAAGAAATTCCTGGGAGGAAAGCAGCTCAAAGGCTGTGTTACCTCCTTTGCTTAAGCTCCAACATCAGAGGCAAGCTGCTTTAACATGATGAATTGAAAAAAAGAAACAGAAGCTTCCAGTCTAGGAGGTGCAAAAAGCAACTGTGCACCAAAGGAAGTCTTTTATACCCTCAATTCAGGTGTCAGTACCTGAATTCTTGCTGTCATCCAGGATATTACTCAAAAAAAAAATAATCTCTGCATTGCAAAGAAGTGCTATGGACAGAAGTTTAATCTGTCCCTCAGTGAGGTACAGTATCTAATATGTAACTTGTCCTTCCCTCTTACTCCCATGGATCGATGCACGCTTGTGGTTATTTGTAAGATTAAAGACCATGCCATTAGCAGAAGGCATTCATGACAAGCAGCTCAGGCATTTGACTTCCCCAGAGCAGTAGATGTTGATTTTTGCTCTAGCTCCAGCAAATTAGTGATTAACTGGAAGCTATTCAGAGTTCCAGTGCCAAGGTGAGTAGAAAGCACTGAACAAGGTCTTGTGAACATCTTTTCTCTCTCTTATTAAAAGAAAAAAATTGCATATCCAGGTTAGCTGACACAACTCATTCTGGTGACTTCATTTCTGGCTCTTTTTTCTAGTCACAGGTTAGGGTTATTTGATGTTAGTACCACAGTGTGTGTTTCTCCATTCAAAGAGGTCAGAGAGTGCTGTCAAAGCAGAGATGTATCATGGGCTTAAACTCAGAATGAAATTCAGGTGCATATTCAAGTACCACTACCCCCAGCTTCTGGCAATTGGGTCTACCAGGAGCTGAGCAAAAGGAGATGCACACCACCACACCGTGTTAGGCACCAGCCTCTGTGACCCCAGGCTCTGTTGCTCAGGGTCTGACCAAAGAAATCCCCAGTTTTCTTGTTCTCCAACTGTCTCTCTCTCTCCTGGGCAGAAGGAGGGTGCTCCCTCTGCAACAATGCTTGTGAAGTTGTGAGATGTAGACACAGTTCTTTCAAAATTGCACCAAAAAGAAAATCAAATGGTTGAAACAGAAGGGGAGAATTCAGGCCTCATGAGAATTATTCCTCCTTCTGTCACTGGCTCACCACTCCTGTCTTGTAAGCAGTTTTTGCCTCCCTTCCTTTCTCACACCTCTAGACAAGTCTGAGGACTCATTTGTCTTCCAGGGATGTTTTAAGATGTAATGGGTGTTTTATTATATAGTACCATAAGCCTTTTGGATGAAATGACCAACGTAAACTCAAAGAATTTACTAATGAAAAGCATTAATAATAAATTAATTACAGAGCTTTTGTAATGTTTTAAGAACTTCAGACTATTTCAACATCTGCATTATCTATTTATGATTTTAAAACAGAGGATGATAAAAAAATTTTTACAAATAACATATAATCAGAGAACTTTATATCCCATCTTACATTCCTCTGTACATCATTGCATTTTTCTTATGTAAAAACATTCAAGAATATGAACACGTGCAAGGGTGTCACTCCTCCTTAGGAACCTTCCAGGTGCAGTTTCCTTGATTTTTCCAAGTTATTTCTCCCTTTGAGATGAAGAGGTTTTCATTTTCCTAAGCACCACACACTTCATGAGCCAAGACTTATTAAACAAGCATCTAGCAGTATCTGATACCAAGAACTGAACAACTAACTGGCCCATTTCTTCTTCTCCATCACCTTTCCTGGCAGCACAATCTTTAGATATTCCCTGATAAATTAGAGCTCTTTAGAGAATAAGCAACCCCCAATACAGATTTCTCACAACAAACCTATAAGATATAAGATTTTCATGGTGTATTTCCTGCCTTTCTTGTCCGGGCCCAGCATGTATTCTAGGTAGATTTTTCGCCTCTGTTGATGCATCCTGGAAGTGGTGAGTAAAATGTAAGCAAGAACAAGAATAATGAGAAGAGTCACCAAAAGCTTTGATCAACCCCTGCACATTGCAAATCATAAAACAGTTGCTTCAGTCAGAATTCAGTGCTGCAGTCTCTGACTTCAACAAAAACCTGAGTTAAAATTAAAAAAACAGACCTCAGTAATATTAAACCTTCAGCAGACAATGTTACTAATCACCAGATATCCAATGGGTCTTAGTTTAGCTTGCCAAAAGAAGTCTAATTTTGCCCTACTTAATATTTGAAAGGTTTTTAAATTAACACCAGTACATAACGACTCCCATAAGATTTTACAAAAAAGCCGTGATCTCTTGCTTGTATTCAACACAAGTATTCACTAGAGAAACATAAGTTGATATGCTTGCTTGGTGTTCACAAAGCATTCTGAAGCTGAGAAGTATCATGCGCTAAACATTAAGCTAGTCTGACTATCTTCTCACTACACTACAGATAGACAATCTGTCAGAACGAGAAAAACGAGACACAAAGCTGGTCTGGGGAGGATCCTGTTTTGCCTTTGAAAAAATGTTACAATAATTGATAGTTTCAATAATAGATAGTTTCAAAGTATTAAGCATTCCTTTGCCCACTGCTTCAAAGGGGTCCCCAAATACCTGGCAACATAACTATTTTCCTTTTCATGTTTGATAGGAAAAAGTACTCAAAAGACACTTAAAAATAAAGAGATCTATCCACTTTTTGATCCACCTTTATCTAAAATTAAAAAAGAAATTTGAGTGCTTTACTTGCTCCCCTGTAATGAAAAGCCTCACAAAAAGACTCTGATGTGGAACTAATTTGCATTCTGAATATGGACTACAGAGACTATAGTAACCTTTAGAGAATCTTTGCTGTGTTAAAAAAGTAATTCATACTCTACCTTCTACAGGAAATGAAAGGTTGAAAGATGTAAATTAGACAAAACAAACAAATCTTTCATAGTATATTATGAGTTCCAGGTCTCCTGTGCATTTAGTAAAATTTCAATAACTCGTCTGCCGATTTGGGCCATTTGACAAACACCTCATCAGCATTTAATTTAAATGTTGCCACATACAGAAGTGTATTCCATGGAGAGGTGCATTAAGAAACAACTTCTTTGAACTTGTTTTTCTCTCCCCTGTGCCATCACATGGATGATAGTTTTTTTATTATTTAAAACTGCCATAATTTCCAGCCTGGCTAACTGACTTTTAGTGTACATGACCAGGCAGTGCATGTACATCTTCACATTTCTTTAATTCATATGTTGAAACCCACTGGCCCATCTCCACAGGCTTTAACAGCCTGGTCCAAGTCCCAAACAGAATTAAGTTCCTACTTACCCCATGAAAACAGAGAGCAGGGGAGAAGAGAAACATCCTCTAAAAACCCCAGTTAAGAAATGGGGAACAACATAACACTGGTCTCATGTGCGAGACAGTGAGCCTTTCTAAAGGCTCAGCTCACATGGAAGGTGTCTGTTAGGCACCAGAATTTCCTTAGTGTCCGTGTTCATGGGGTCATTCATTAGAGGGCAATAAAGGTAACTTCAAAAGCAGTGAAATAGTAATTTGATAACAATTCCTTATCCCCACCCTGCAGCATCATTAAAATTATACGACTTCTACCCACGCAAGCTGTCTATCTTTCTTTAGTTCCCCTTGTCCTTATAAGGACTCTGCCAGTCCTCCATAACCATGCCATATTGCTTCTCCATATCCCCCAAATCCTTGGCCGCTCTGCGCTTTCATCTCCCACTACGCAAGTTTCCCTGCAGACCTGAGGTAAAGACAGCATCCATTATCATCGGCTATGGACACACTAGCCTCTTTGGCATATGCTTTGCAGATCTCCAACTCAAAGGAGCGCTGTGCAAGGTGAAGTTTATCCTCCTGCCTTGGAAGACCAACATCTGCTTGTACGAGAGACACAGGGAGGCTTCACACCTTCCACTGCCCGTGGGTAGGGTTGTGGTGGAGCTGTGTTAGTCCTTTTTTCAAACATACCCAATATAGCACTACTCCAGGGACTTGAATGGACAATCTAGTTATTAGGATTTGCTAACTGGAGGCATGGGTTGGAGCTGGAGATATCCAAAGGTCTTGTCATCACCAGCTGAGGACAGAGAGTTCCAAACCTCCCTTGGCTGCTGACAACTGACACCGAAGTGGGCAAAATGGCATAATAAAACCACAAGCCTGCAGAAATCTGTGGCTATATTTATTATGTTAACACAGTGGAAACAATGAGCCTCTCTCTACACTGGGGACACAGAAAGGTGAAGTCTCAGTCAGGTACCACATTTAAGCTGGTTTGTATTATCGACCTGCCAAGACCTTTATTAATCCTTGGAGGATGCATCTGAACTTCCAGCACCCAAGCAACAGATTCAGGGATGGAGCACTCTCAAAAGTGGGAAACCAGAGTGACTTAGCATTATTCATTCAGATTATTTGTTTTAAAGGGAGCTGTTGCACAGAAGAAAATTTCTGTTGAGAGGAAAGGAGGGGTTCTCAACACGTGTGTTTCATGCTCTAGGATTGCATCAACACTATTATCCTAGAATCAGAGGGGGGAAAGGGCTGTGAGAGGCCATCCAGCCCTCCCCTTGCCAAAGGTGTGATCAGCTAGATCTAAACTATTCCCGAATGATGTTTATCTAACCTGCTTTCAGAAACATTCACAAAGCGCTCACAGCAATTTAGCTCAATGCTTCAGTGTGTGACTTGCTCTCTTCAGAGCATGCAGGAAGGACAGGCTGTTTCCTATGTCTTAATAACTGTCTTTTACATGCAGGTTTCATTATGCTTCCCGCTCCTCTTTCTAGCAACCGAATATGCTCTACCCTTTCTACTTTTTTCCACCTACACTTCTCATGATTTTCATTGCTCTACTCTGAATTTTACGACTTCATATCTGTTAATTGTAGTGTCCAAAACCGGACACAGGATGACTTCTTTGGGGCATGTAGGATTTCTGTTGAAGGGTTTGGTATAACCATTTTTCACACATTTCTTTCTTTTTTCGGTCTCTCCATGATGCTGCCCTTTTCCCCACCAGATCACATAACTTGCTATCCCAGCCCTGCCCTCTCCCCAACCCTCACCCTGCCATTTAGGTTGTGCAAGACAGCAATTAAATTCCATTTTTTCCTCCCTTTCCCAGATGGAACAAACCCAGCTCCCCAAGCCTCTCCTCCTATGCTGCATGCTCTAGAACGAAGAGCACCACTGTGGCTTTCCTCTGGCCTCTCTCAGTCTACTCTTCTACTGGGGGGTGGTGTGTCACCCGTTGCCCCCACATCCCCAAGGCTGGGTTGGGTGTGCTGAAGTTATGAGGAATCACATTTTTCTTGCCTAAGCATCTGCTCTGTCTTTTTTTGTAGTAAGAGTACAGGCTCTTCAGGGCAAAGACCATCTCAGGGCACTTAGCTATAGCGTTACAATAACATAAATTTTAAGTAAAAGTAAATACAGTATTTCTGTGTTACTGGAAATCGAATGTGAAGGGTCCATCAGGAAGAGAATGACATTTTCCAGATTCCCAGTTCATTAGCCTCTCACTCAGCCCCTCCTTGTCCCTTCTCAGAGATCAGTATAAACCCATCATTCAGGTCTTCAGTGCAATGACTTGCTCAAGCCCAAATCTGGGGCTTGACCAAGGATCCCAGACATCCCTGGCCTGAACCACCAAAGGAGTGTGGCTGCTCCGGGGCGGCGCTGGCCCCACATGTGACAGCGTGGGACAAGCCATTCCCCATGGAAGGAGTGCAGGCAGACTGCGGAGACCAGGCAGCACTGAACCCTGGAAAACCTTCCATCCTGCTGTAGCAGGGATGAATGTCACCACCTTGATGGAAAGATATTTCCTTGATGGCAGGATATTTCCAAACACTCCTTCCATAGCGATCATAGGTTCTATAATATAGAAAACAAGCAAACAGGCAAGCAAAACAAAAAAGAGAGGGGCTTTATTGTTGTTTCCCTGAAAAATAAGCAGATCTCCCATGAGGTCCGTAAAAGCTTTCAGTATTTTGTACTAATTGCCGTACACTTCTGTGTACAGAAGGCGGTCACAAGGACACTGATGTCAATAGGAATTAGAAGTCAGGCACCAAATTACCTTTGAAGATCTGGGCTTTAATTACTGCTGTTACGGAAAGCAGTGTAAAACCTGCTGACCAATCGCTAATGTAGGAGTTTTGCAGACACTCAGCAATGACTGCCTCTGCTCTGAGGAGCACATGATATAAGACTGGAGGGGGAAAAAGGGGTGAAGCAGAAGTTGAACAATGTCAGCTTGCACTGCTGAGTAAGAACAGACCTGTTACATGTGAACACATTGAAATGCTGAAGCCACAGGCCCCTATCAGCTACCTAGCGAGATCCACAAATCCCTAGCGTATTAGATCACACATTTTGGGATCAAAACTGACATCTCAGACAGGAGTTTGTGTAGATGCTTTACCTGTCATCCACTTCCTCCATCACTTTAGCAATGTGCTTTGTCTTACTGTGAAACTGTGGATCAGTGCCAGATTAACAGGGCTGGATTAGTGTGCAGTTTGCATTTCGTCCTGAAAATGACTGAGTGTTGTTTTGATATTTTAATTTTAGTAAAAACACAGACTGGCAGGAAAAAAAAAAACCCAAGTCTGTCATCCTGGTAATGCTTCACATTGGCTCATTTACTGGTAGTACTTTGCAAGTGGGCACACCTTATGGAAGCCTGAGAATTTTGGAATGGATGCAATGACTAATTCCAGGTTGAAAAAATCTGCCGCATTGCATGTAGTTTTCTGTTAGTTTCCTGAAACAGAAATATAACAAAATCAAAGTAGTGAGAATAGCCTTAAAAAGGAATTTGAAGATACTATTGGAAACTTAAAAAAAGACACTAAATGCCAGCAAGTTTTAGAAAACATTAAAAAAATTGTAGATAGTAGATATAGTAGATACACAACAGCAAATGTTGTCGTCAAGTCTCAGGATAATAAAGCTATCACGTCTTCGCATTACTCCCGCTGTCCTGCAAAAGGACTCTTCTTGCTCATTATTTAAAAACTTCTTTGTATGTCAGCATTGAAACACTGCAACTACCATGTTCCAGCAAAGACTCCATCGAGTCCATTTTCACGCTATTCACATGCCCCAGTCTGGCTTCTTAAGGGCAAGTGCACTGAACAGCTACCAGGTAATCAGCTTGCAGTGGAAGTCCTCCCTCACTCCTAAAACAATTAGAGTCTTCAAAACATGGTTTCTATCTGTTTAAAATTGGTTTTTAATCCTTGCTATTATGGCTCTGAATGCTATACTTAGCTGTATGCACTAATTCAGCTTTGAATCCTATCTATCTAATCAATCAGACAATATGCATTTGTTATTGTAGTGTGGTATATGTATCCCTCCAGTCTCAAAGTTCAGTCTTACCCCACAAAAAACATTTGTGTTTTATATAATTCAGTAGAAAAAATATACAGGCTTTGTCATGTGAAGTTTACATATTTCAGTATAATGAACATAGCCTTTAAGTCCAAATTATGCACACTAAGCGATCTGAAAAAAAGTCCACGCTGTGTTTTTGGTAAGAGTTGTTGAAAAGAGGGAAACAGAACAATTGCTTTACAGAGGCATTGCTTCCTTTAATAATTTGTGCCCCATAAAGAATGCTTTTCACACTAGGTCATTCAAGAGGGATTTTGGTGGAATGTGATCATTCAGTTTATGCAGCAAACCCAAGCTACCATGATTTAATTCTGCTGCATGCTCGATTTTTATATTGTACGCCCATCAGTTGTTAAAGCATAGCTCCTGCTAAGCTGAAAACATAAAAGAAAGAGTCTCAGGTTGCTTCTGAAAAGCTTGAAAATATTTAATTCATGTAGTTGTAGCACATACATTGCAGGGTGTGTTGCTGGATTCAAGAGATAATTGAATGACCCCTCATAGATGAGATTTTGTTAGTTTGGGATTTCGGTTGGGCCATATAAAATTGATCATGTTTTTTCTTCTGCTCCAGGTCATTAATTTTAGACATTTTGATGAAGACTAAACCAGAGCAACAACGCATTACTGAGCAGGATGCTGAAGGCTCCACTTGGAAGCCTGGAGGCTGATAACCAAAGTAGGGGTTAAGTATCTTTCCTGAGGCTGCTGCATAATGATGAAAACACTGCATCTCAAAGCCCACATAGAAGAAAGCCTAGTGCTGCTCTTTAAACCTCTGCAGGTAAAATGATGGATTTAAAATAACTAGCCTCTTCATCTGCTGGGGCACAGTAGACCTGTACAGTGCATGAAATGTAATGTGCGCTCTATAACGAAGCTTTGTGCTGCTAAGAGGCAGAGCTGACAGATCCTATTTCAAAGTTATCTTTAATGCAAAACCAAGAAACGTTCCCAATTGTATCCATTACAATGAAGCTGCTGGATGATAAAGCCTGCTACCTAAATCATTTCAGCCATGTATGGGAAATCAAATCCCTGTGAAGCCTGAATGCACGCAAAATGCAAATCACTCCAAACTGCCTCTAATATATGCGTGTTTATATACGTCCTTGCTTTCAGATAGAAGGTGTCATTGTGAGCTCTGCTGTGGAGCCTGATGTAACCTGAGCACAGGGTAATGCTGACTTAAAGAGCTGCATGACAAAGAGCCAGGCCCTGCAAGTGCTCCTTCTCCTGAGCCCTTCCGCAGGCCAACGGGCTGCTTAAGAACTACTCTCGGGAGAAATGACTCCATATGAAATACCGTACTAATGACATTAGGGAGTATTCCACTGTCTCAAGCTAGCTTGAGAGTCTTTGCATTGTACCAACAAATCCTAAGTGTTTGGGGGATTAGGCTAAAAGCTGGGAACGGCTTGTCAAAATAGTCCTGAGTTCATTTAGAAAAGTCATTTATTGAGACGTTAATAACATCACATCTCCACGTAGACAAAGCGGGGCTATCCTTAGCACAACACACCAGCACCACGCACACTGCCTTTCACACGCGGAGAAAGGCTCGGCGTACGTGATTTCATCTTCCTGAAAACAAGGAAGGCACTAGCAGAAGCTTGTGGGTATAGCAGCATTGGATCTGGCCCAAAATACTTCACCTTGTGGAGGCTTCTGTTGAATGGAAGTTGTTCATTCCAAGTCCCTGTAGATTTCTAAACCAGCTGAAAGCTGCAATTTGAAAAACTTAAGGGCTATTCAGAATATGATGCTGTGAAGGAAGGAACAGTAGGCTGCACACAAACCGTAAGTGCTCATTCTAGGCTATTGCATTCAAATAATAACGCTATACTTTATTCAGGACATATGTGGCCAGCGTATGTTTACAATGAAAGCAGTGCCATGCATCAAACAGAAGCAGAATTGTTTCAGACTCATTGCAGTATACATTATCCAGACACACTCCAGCTGGACAGATCCACAAAAGTGAGAGGCACAGGTAAGAGCTGGTTCCAGTTATTATAGGTGTCATTTAAAAACAAATCAAATAGTCGTGAAGTGCGTAGGCTCCATTCTCCTCCTTTCTCATTTTGTTAAGAAATCCACCCAGGGAGGGAGGACATGATGGATTTATTTCATCGCTGATTCCATTGTTCTGTGATGGAACAGAACAAAGGTTATCAGATCATTTTTCTGAATCACTCATCTGGTCTGGTGAAAACTCAAAAACTCAAGAGAGTTTAAATACGCTTACATGCTATTAAAAAGCATTCTGGTCCTATTTCTTCAAAAAAAAAAAAAAGAAAAAAAAAAAGCCATGCCACCAACAAAGGCAACCATCCCAACTCCTTTGTATATTTAGCAAGAACTTCACTTCAAACATATGCCTATGCTTCATTTGTTTTACTGGTATGTCAGAAAATTAAGGACTATTGTTGCAGCCTTTCTTGTTCTCGCTCTCTTTGGAGAGAGTCTCTCTATTTTCAGTTTTGTGGTTTTAAAAGACAGCCAGGTAAATGGCTGGCGTAATATTTTGTCTTCATGCTTTCTTCTGGAACATTCAGAGAGAAGCTAAACAAGGGAACAATGTGCTCTGATACTCCCTGCAGATTCCAAGATATATTCAAATGGTAAGCTTTGTTAAACTCATGCCGCTCCCAGGTTTGTTCAGCCTACTGGAAAAGTAAAGGAACACTATCAAAGGCCTGCCGCGCTGCGTTCCCTCCGGAGCCCTCTCCCCCGCTGAAAAATGCGGACCGTCGTGCAGCACGCCTAAGTAGCTAGGCGTTTTTAAATGCATTTCTCCACAGCTAGGGAGTAAAGATAATCACTCAGAACACGGCTGGGCCTTTAAGGGTTATTAGGAAGGAGCATACCTGAAAGACAACAAAGATACAACTTTGGAATGTCATGAACTGTAACTATTTGCTTTTGAATTCTCATCCAGTTAATTGCTGCTTTTCAGCAGGATATCACACACACATTCCTACCTCTTCCAGCCTCTGTCTTTCATCAAGGATGGTGAAACTTACACTATTTGGATATTCTTATATATTAATGTAGTCTGTGGGAGTCAAACCTCAAGCAGTTAATTCACATACTTGATATGCAGAAGCTGAAAAACAGCTTTAGCCGTTGTAAGGAAAATAACTCATTGCCACAGTAAGAAACAAAGGAAGACTCTGTTTAAGGTCTGTTTGTCCAAAATGAAAGCATAATAATACTTTGAAAGGGAAGAGGCTGTTATAAGTATTGAAAACCTACTACAGCCACTAGAGATGTTAATCAAGGCTCACCCACCGATTTCAGAGCGGAATCCAGCCTCCCAGTGTCACTAAATCTTTCAGAGAAATGAAACTAGTTACACTTCAGCATTTCTAGACCTTGAGGTTTTTAATCATGTATACTGTCTTGCTTAACAGTTCATTCACTTTATGCAGGCAAGTTACAAGTTTTTGTAGAAGTTTCTGGAAATGCATCGAGAATGCGTTGCCTGTCCACTGGTTTATTTACAGGTTTTTTTCCAATGAAAATCAGTAGCTAATAAATCAAAGCATAATTACACAAAGACAAAAATACAATCATTAACATTTTACTGACTACAAATGATAAGCATGAGGAAATGTCCATTTACACCCACTGACATGAATTTGTGTTAGTTTGCTATTGATAAATGATACTCTGGATTGGTGGCAATGTAACTGACAGATGTGCATTTAAAAAAAAAAAACCCAGAAATTAGAGAGCCACTCATGTTCGACATGATCTTATACTGAGATAAATACCTACACACAGTGATATGATCATGCGTACCCACATGTGATCATATTAACACTGGGGTTTTTTTTCCTGACAAGGTATTATGGTCAAGGTAGTTGAACCTCCTCAACAAATCTTGCTTTGATCAAGTACCAGATACTATTATCTAAAGCGTTGGATGATACAGAAACAATCTGTGCAAGTGTAGCAATTTAGAATCAGAAAATTTTAAAAAAAGTAGTATTTACAAAGGTAACTTTTAAATTCATTAATTAAATTAAGACTCCAGTCTTCATATTCCAAACACCTGATCATTTAATTTCTTTTTTTTTTTTTGGCATTTTGCTCTCCTCTCCCCATTATTCCTTCTCCCCACCGCAAATATTAGCCCATGTTTAAAGTAAACTAACACAATTAAAACTCTTAAAAAACCCAAACCAGTAAGTTATTCACCTTGTGCCAAGAAAAAAAGCACAGCCCTAGAACATTACTCAAAAGATTCCATAAATCCTTCATAATTAAGGAGAGTTCCAGGAGCAAGGAGAACTTAAACAAGTTGTAGAACTTGAGAGGAGAAATAGGGGAAAGAGGAGACATTTATCCCTTAATTTTTTTTTTGTTTTGTCTGAACTTCATTTACAAAAGGCTCCTGGTACTTTTCCCAACGTTTTCACGCCTCCATCCTCTGGCACATATGGTTTAATACACAAACAATTTAAATAAAATGTCAAATTCAAATTCCCACCATCAATAATTCAACTCTTGGGAAAACTGGTGGTTTTTAAGCTATTTCAAAACTAGCCCTGCCTAGCTAGCCATTTGGTTAGGACTCAGAAGTTAAATAAGAGGATTCTTATAAAAATTTGGTATCCTATTTTAGCCTTGTAACAATTTCATACACATAAAACCTAGAAGAAACCCTTTTCACTGATATTTTGCTTCTTTTGTATACATCCTACTACCCATAAGTTATAACCATATAGGCTATGCGAGAAACAGAACCACTCAAGCTTCGCTGTGTTTTCTAGTGGTTCTATGAGCCTCTCGACTTCAATGAATTTAAACGGAAAATAAAAATCTCTTCAAGTCCTTATTCTAAACGGTAGATAAACCCTCTAGCCTTTTTTCTTAGTGAAGTGGTATCATCCATCCTTATTGTAAGATACTGCATTTCTTCTCAGCTTTAAATTGGGGGTTGTCGATACTGTCTTTTTGCTTCTGTCTTGCTTTTCAAATTCCAACTCATTTGGTGAAAGAGCTCATCGTTTTACCTCCTTGCTGAAGCCAGTCTTTTCACACTGGTTAGCTTTGGAAAGTCGGAATACTGAGTGCTTCTCTAGGTCAGACTGGTACTAATTTGAGTATGGAGTGGAACCAAGCTGGTTTGATGTAGAGTTTGGACCGATTTATTTTCATGCTGGGTTGGAGATCTAGCCATCTCAGATGGTTCAGGAAACTGGGTGGGGAGTGGTAGCCATTTCCATGCCAGAGTCTCTTAACAGCAAAAATACAGAAGAGAAACTGAGAGAATGAAAAGAAGACTTGTGGTCGAATGAAGAGAATTTCCATGTCCCTGAGGGGTGGTACTGTTCACTGAATTTGTGACAGTTGACAGAGAAATGGAAGTTGCTGAAGAATTGTTTGAAGGTGTTGGACTTGTTCCATTGGGATTGCAGTAGATCTAGAATGCAGGGAGGGGAAAACAACAAAAAGGAGTTTGTGGGGGTTTTTTGGTGTGTGTATTTGTTTTTTAAAATCAGTAGGCAGATTTGTAGCAACAAACAAAGTGTCACAGCACTCAGACCAGATACACAGAATTGTTCATGCCTCTCATCGTGCAGTTAAAGACAAAGCCATTTTGAATTATATGCATGCGATTTGTTAAACAAATAGAACATTTTTCTAAACCTTTTCCTGTGGTTACATAACTATCACTTCATCAAAACCCTACACTAAGACAAAAGGCAGAATAGAGAAGTAGGTTTCAAAACACCTCACACCAAAAAACCCAAATGCAAATGTAAAGGTATGCAAGACAAATATTAGGATAAAAAAAATAAAAAGACAGACTTTTGGACAACTACATTACTTCATTGTCTTTGCAGACTAAGCCACAAATAAAAATATGTGCAAACAATGGTGAAGAATCTATTGATAATGTTTCTGGTGCTGGTTTGGAGATTCCTTTCAAGCAATGGTGGGGCTTATGTGAGTGGGCTGAATATTTCAGCCTCTCTCGTCTCCCATCTTGCCGTGGTAGTACTAAACTGCAGAACTTAAAACAACAGAACTCTACTGATTAAATCATCACCTATTGGCATGCTAGAGCCTACAAATAGAAAATGCAGTGGAAAGACCATATAATATTAACAAGTTTTAAAAAACAGTGACAGAAAGTAAAAATCAAAAAATACAATCCCCACTCCCCCAGCTTTGCATTATAGGGATGGAATATGAAAATTTGCACCCTACGTAACTTCAGTATCAAGCTATTTCCTACACATGCACAGGAAAACTTTCAAAGCTAAGCTACTGTGTTCTTTTCTTCCAGTGGGGGGGGGGAAAAAAAAAGCATGTGACACACGAGGACGAAAAACAAGGGCAAGAATCACAGATCTGCTCCCTCAAAATGAGCATAGTTTAGCAAGCTTGGCTTCAGCTCTGTGGCAGCAAACATGTATTATACCAGCACCTTCTGGTAAGCTCTGACAGAGTTTGCTGAAGTGAAAATAAATGTTTTCTTTTAAACAAGAGCAGTTAGTTTAATAAATAATACTCCCCATAAAATGTGTCCTTACTGTCTCATATTTCTAGTGCTGCTGAGAAAGTTTATTTTCTTTAGAAGAAAAAAAATAATTATAGTCCCTCAATGCTGAAGCCATGAAGGCAATATTAAATTTAAAGAAAGTACTCATGCAATTTTCTAATAATTATTTTCAACTTTAAAAAACAAGCATGTAATAGAAAAATATCAGGATGGTGTAAAGATTCTGGTAGCTCAGGGTCTTGGCAACCAGCAACATGCTGGAAACAATTTAGGACTGCAGGATAAAAATTGCTGTGTGGAAGTTTTTGTTGAAACCAGTCCGAAAATGATCAATAATGAACTGCAGAATTAATAACCTACAAGCTGGATACGAGGCAAGTCCCAACCTGCCCTGGAATTTTTTCAGTCTTCATACGAAGTCTCCACTGCTGTTTCACGCTTGGTTATGCATTTTTAAAGTTTTCTTAGTTTTAAACAGAAAGCCTAGTTTCTGGATTTTTTTTCTTTTTTTTTTTTTTTTTTTGTGGAAAAGGAAGGGCTTAGAGCCAAGTTCCACAACGCCAAGGTAAATGGAACCCCAGACAGATCTTCTTAACGAGCATGTGACAAATACCTGTGACCTAAAGAGTCTGATACTGCTCTCATCACTGCCACGGGCAAGACTCCACTGAGCGCAATGGAGATGGGATGACGCCCTTCCTTACAAAGCAGGGGGGGAAAGAATATTTAAAACAATCTCCAGCAACTCCTTTGCTGTTTATTTTTATGATATCGTGTTATCGACTCTTTTCGAGTGGTGGTCTCTACGATCAACACGCCGATCCGGTATCCGGGAGCCCCGCTTGTCTTGACCGCTTACCGAAAGGCCAGCCACTACTACCTCTACATCAAGGGTACAGCAGCCAGGGACAGACGCCTTTGCTCCAAGCCTGCCCAAACCTCCCCCTCCTGCCGCGGCCCGAGCCCCAGGGCCGGGCCCAAAGCCCCAGGGCTTCGGTGGGGGTGTGTGTGGGATTCAGACCAGGGCCTCGCTGCCCTCCATCTGCAGAACCCGGCGCCAAGGCGGGTTTGGAGGGATCGCTCCTCTTCACCTCAGCGGGGGGAACGAACGCTCCTCCGCCGCTCGCACCACGGCGCCGCGGCTTTCCCCCGAGCATCCCGAGGGAATAAAGGCGCCCAACTCCAAAACTTCAGTTTTGTGATTTGACGGGGGAACCCAGGGCACCGCCATCCCGGGGCGCTGGGCTCGCCTCCCGGTCCCCCCGCCGCCAGGAGAGCTGCGGCGGGCCAAGCCCACCCGCCGGCGGCCCGGCCCCGGGCCCTCCCCAGCCGGGGCTGCCCGGGCTCGTTTCTACCGCTCCGCCGCCGCTCCGGGGCGGAGGCGGAGGAGCCGCCTGCCACCCACGGCCGCCCGGCGGGGCGCCACGGCGGGCTCCGGGCGGCGAGATGGCAGCAGCCCCCCTAGCGGCCACGCGCCTCAGGAGAAAGCCACCCTTGAGGCGGCGGCCGCCGCGGCTGGGGGCGCTGAGGGAGGGTCTCGCTCGGCGTGGGGCTGCTCTCCCGTCCCTCGCACTCGGGCCGGCGGCGGGGAAGCGCCGAGCCACTCCGGGGCTCACCTGCGTGGGTAGGAGGAGGGCCAGGAGCAGGAGCCCCAGACCGAGCCGCGCCGCCAGCGCCGTCCCCATGACCGCCTGCTGCTGTCCCGCTGCCGCCGCCGCTCCTGCTGCCGCTCCTACCGCTGCGGCTGTGGGCGAGAGGGATGCGCTGCTCGGCCGCGCCCCGGCCCTTTTATGGCAGCGCGGGCTCCCGTGACGCCCCGCCGTCGCCTTCCCCGCCTCCTCCCCACACCTCTGTTCCCGCCTTCTGTGCCCGCCGCCCCCTCGGCCCCTGGCCCCCCTCCGCGGAGGGCCCCGCTCCCCCTCCCGGGGCCGGGCCGCGCCGGGCCGCTGGGGCAGCTCCCGCAGGGCCGTGCTGCCGGCGCGGGTCCGGCTGGCCTCTTCGACGGAGCCGAGAGCTGCGTTCCCCGCGTTTGGGTCTCAGCGGCGGCGGCGCCTTTGTCTAGCGCCGGCGCCGCGTTCTGGTGTTGAGGGACTGGCACGGGGCTGCAGGGGCTAAGCTGCAGTTACTCTGGAGGAACGCCTGTGTTTATAAAAACATCAGGCTTTTTAATTAAAATAAAAAGAAAAACCTCAAATCTTGGGTGAGAGAAGGAAAGGTATAGAAGGCTATACGTCCTTCCAAACGATGGGAACAGTGGGTAAAAGGCTGTGGAGTTAAGATCCCGTCTTGTTTAGAGCTGCCTTAACACTAGTGCTGAGGCTTCAGACCACGGGTTGCAATGTCAAGCACTCTTTGGATCTAAATATCTAAAAATTACCATTATTAAAGGCTAGGAAACCTGAGTAACAAGTGGAACAGAAGGTTCTTCCAGCTGTAGCCTGTGTGTATGCAAGGTTCTTGCTTCTGGCGCAGTAAATACTGTAGTTTTACTGTATGTCCTCCCTTAACAGACTGAAGATAGATTGCGCCAGTGCCTCACCAAATCGGTCAGGTATCTCAGTGTACAGACAAATTATCAAAAAATGGACTGTGTTCACATTATAAACTACAAAAAGAGACACTGGTGTGCTGATTTTATTGTGATGAAGCAGTTACTTCCATTTAAAAGAAGAGGAGGGTGTCCTGTTTTCTCAGACTAAGCAATGCATTTTAAAATTGTCCATGTTCGTGCTTATCTCCAAACAAAGTGTCAGGTATCCATGTTCAGCACGATATAACTCATTTGCCACCTCCAGGGGCAGGACTATTTCTCAGGAGTTGTTGAGGGCACTGCTAGAACTTGGTCCGGAAGCACAGGGATGCGGAGACATGCTGCAGAACTCGATGCTGGGACTCATGTTAGGCAAAAGACATCATTCTAAACCCAGTCCCACACTAATTGCTTCAGAATGCCTGATAAAGCTATAGTTATTTTGTTTTTCCGGGAATAAAGGCATTCTGCAAGTGGTACCGTCCAAGATATCAATCCTTATTCTATAGCAAGATGAAAAATCTGAGAGGTACACTAAGCCTGAGGCCCTCATGAAGTATCATTTCCCTGTTTTTTATACATTCCTGATCATAGTCAGAGTCCAGTTCCTAAGTATTAGAGGCATAGTCTATCTGTAGAGTAACTACAGGTGTAGTCACCAAATTGAGGGTCTTATTTGCTGGTTGTCTGCTGAAAGTTGGTTACCAGAAGATGGGTTTTCATTAATACAGAGATATAAGAAGAGCAAAAAGGAAACAGATTGACTTAAAATAAAAGAGGGTTGACAAGGCTGAAAACTTTCCTATTACTACTTTTCCTTGCCAACGGTTTGCTTTAGTTGTCACAGTTAAATGAAACCACAGACAGGAGGGAAGGTCACCTTTTCACTCGGTTGACATGCCTAACGCTACAGAGAAGTGAAACTCCCTGTGCGAGAAGTCACGTGAATCACAGCAATAAAGTGAGGGCTCATGCCATTCTGACACCAGATCCCCCAGAGGAGATGCAAAAGGAAGGGAATCCAGTTAGGGCTCTATGATTGCCAAAGTGAAGAATATTCTAGTGTAAAGCTGACAAAGATGGTTTCCATTATAATCTCTCCCACCTTGTTTGGGAGAAAAGGAAGTGATACAGCTGTTGCATGATCCTGTAGGGATCGTAACTGGCTGTTGCAGGTTAAAGCAGCAACCAAGACACGTTAATGTCAAAGCTGGGAGAGGTGAGAATGAGAGAATAACTATCAGATGGCCTTTCCCTCTCTACCCAGTGCATATCACCTGAGGTCTGGAACCGTGACTGTAAAAAATGAGGATGATGCATAGTTCTTGTGAGGTGACATGAATCAACACAGCATTATACAACTGCTAATTATTATTGTATTGCACTTTTGGCATTTTAACAAGCTTCAGTGAAAACAGGATGATCTTTCTTTTTGCTAAAAATATTATGAAATCTTTTCCTTTATTTAAAAACAAAGAAAAATGCAGAGGCTTTCAAACAGTTGGCAGATATGATAAATTTCTGAAATAATAAAACTGTGTTAAGTTTATGTTCTGAGGCCAGAATCCTTTCTGAAATATTCCTGAAATATTAATGCAAGTAAGGAAATGTATGGGCAGCAACGGAGAAGTGCTAAAAGTATTTTAAGCCCAAGATTTTCCTTGAAACTTTTGTCATTGGAAATTATCATTAAAATGCCTATGCTCCATTAGATTTCTACAACCAACTCTCCCCATTCAGGACACCTGCAACATTCTTGATTCCTCCCGAACACATAAATCACCTGCACTTCTAATTCAAAAATCTTTACTTTTTTTCAGTCTATAATGAAGTCTGCAAAAGATGTATCTGAGCAAGAGACCAGGACCCAATATATGGATTTTTCTACAAAGCAAGAAACACTGTAATTGAGTTGAGAACGGTAGAAAGTGAAGCACTGCTATCTGGTGGCCAAAAGGCACTTCTGATTTTTTTCACTCAGAAAAGACAATATACTGCCTCAACCAAATATCCTTTGGTAGCAGTCTACCCGAAGAGCTTTCATGATGCTGAGATATAGTGTTAAATAGTATTGTTAAATCCCCATTGTTCTGCTTCCTTTATTCTTTTGTAGGTCAGAACAGTACTCAGCACCTCTCCCAGTTAAATACATAATATTTGATGAGAAAGCTTAACAAAGGGAGAAAACTACTTTGATCTTTTGGGTTAAATATAAACTCATCTGTATATTCCCCCAGTGACTTTTAAGTTGATTGAACTTTGCAATAGGCATAACTTTCAACCTGGTGATCGGAAGCCAAACTTGTGCTACTTTGTATAATACATTAGCAAACAAGATCAGCTAAAATGACTGGCAGAAAAAAAAAAAATAGTTGTCTATAAAAGGCAGCAGAGAAGTAGTCTCCAAGACATATAAGTAGTGTATTTAAATTTGGACAAGGTTTAGCAAAATAAGTGTAGCCAGAGCACTGAGTGGAATTCATGAGAACTAATTTTCACTTAACGATTAAATTACTCTTGCCTTTTAGCTGCCAATCTTTATCCATCTAAACTTAAATATTTTTGGAGCATCAGTTGCCAATGAGATTCACTGGATCCTGTGCCACCAGCAAGCTCTTGCCTCTCCTTGGCTGTGCATAGACTAGAGCTTACTACACTCTGTGGCTCATCCCAGGGTCTTCATCCATTTCAAGCTCATGCTGGAGTGCCCTGCAGCTCTCAGCACTCACCTGGGTCATACTATGAGTTATTTTAGTTAATACCCATCTGTGAACATGTTACGCATTTATATATTAGAACCTGATCTTTTTTCAAAGGACTACTTCAAAGAGAGAAATCCAGCTTTGCAGTGTGTATTGACTAGCCTGTATATGCTGATCTATGCTGACATCATCTGGTGGTAAGTTTCTTCGATGTCCATTTTTGCCATATGGATTTTGCCTTGAGAAACTCACAGGTCGGTGTTTTCTAATATAGAGAAACACCAGCTTTTCATAAGTTAGGCTGGCCTTTCTCTTTCTACTTGTTTAGCAGAAAGGACCTATCTTGCAGCAGCACCAAAGCTCCAGCTATATAATCAAAATCTGCCAGCTTTTTTGAGGCACCCTTCCTTACAGTTGCACATTCACTATCATTGCAGAACAAGGTTGAAGTACTGATGGGAGCTGGCTGGTTGAAACTGATTTTAGAAAACTGAAGAAAGCTGTTTGGCATGTGTCTTTGGGGAGAACTTGGAATATATATTGAGGATTACATTCCTTCTTCCAGGGGAGGGTTTATATTAAACTCATGTTAGTAGAGCTTTTAATGGAAGGCATGATTGTCGGTAGTGTAAATCTCCACTTGGTAATGTGTATCGGATTCAGCTATACATGTCTTCAGACATGGGCCTTGCTGCCATGATCCAGACCCTGATGGGACCAGGATTCCATCAGTGCTACTGTTTCCCTTCTACGTCAATCTGAGCCAAAAAGCATCGGGCTGCTTAACTAGAGGTATACAGTTACAGAAGTAAACAAAGCCATGATTTCCAGCCCTGGAATCATAAACTTAGAATTTTGAGCAGAAGTTAAACTGATTCCAGAAATAGTCTCAAGAAGAAATATTTAAGAGTTGCCACCCTAATACCCATGGGTCTTTTGACTTCTGGGTAGACTTTAAGGGATGGTGTCAGCTTATCCAATTGGGTGTGGCTTCAAATCTGCTTGAAAGCACACCTTTCTCCCCAAGTCAAACAAACTCTTGGGTGACATCAATACAAACAAATTAAGTGGTAGCAGAGCTTGTTCTTTGGCCTTGAGGCCAACTGACGTGTCTAGCCACATCCGTACTATTAAACTCTCCTAGCCTCTGGAAAATGAGGCTGAATCTAAACTGCCTATTGGTAGGTAGTTGTCCCTGGCCTGGGCCAACCCCTGAATCATGCTCAGGGATTGTTTAGGGTCCTGCTACTTGGTATGGGACAAAACCAAGACAGAGCTTTCCTTCAACTCATGAGGCAGGTCTATAGACACATCTATAGGTATGAAGAAGTAAAAATGATCAAAGGTCATTTTCTCCATTTTCCAGTTTGAGGTAGGTTTAAACATAATTCTTGGAAAAAATCAGTGAAGGGTATTCCACAGCCCATAGGCCTTCTGTTTCTTTGCCAAACTGTCTTTGCAGAATACTTCTTTTAATACAAAGTCTTATTTGCTGCAAATTTAAAGTAATGATTTATTACATTGCCATAGTAAAGCGCACAGATAATAACGATGGCCATATTTGTGACAAAGTGTTTATCGGTTGAAAACATCAGGCACTTTGCTCTGAGAGGAGGAAGAAAGTGTTGCCTGACAGCAGGTGTCTACATCTAAGCAAATCTCCCTGGAAACCCTTGATAGAAGATGAAGGGAAATGAGTGTTTCTGTGATGTAATTTGTCTCACTTCAACATAGACATCTGAAACAGATTAATCGCATCCTGGAGATCCCTACATCTCTTCACTATCAAAGAGTGTAGATGATTAGCCCAGACATTTGCCACTATATTTTACCTTATTTTGAGGAACAGGTTCTGTTTCTTCAACCTTTCTTTGTAGGATTTCTTTGCATTGTTGTCACTTTCCTTTGTACTCAAATCTGTCTTCATTAGACCATGTTGTCCAAAGTACCACACTCTACTCAAGCTGAGAGTTCAGCATTCAGCAACTCTGTTGGTACCCCTTAGAAATCTGTCTTTATTGCTGCAGCAGCTTCATAATGTTTGTGGTCTGATGCAATGCAAAGATTATCTTGCTCCATCTCTTGAACAATAGTGCACTTTCACCATCTCCTTGAATTTTCCTTCTATGATAAGACTTATTACTGATTGCAGCTAGTGCAACCAAGTTCTTCTCCCCATTAGCTTGAGCACTAGCTCTGTAAGTCTGTGATTTCTCCCATTGGATATGATATTCTGCGTTACCTCTCTTACCAGTGGATGAAAACTTAGCCAGTTATCTCAATATTGTGCTATTACTTCATTCTGCTTCTTTCCAAACAGATGAAAAAAATGTTAACTGAAAATCTCTGCATCCTTATTAGTAATTTCAGCCATCATCATTAGTTTGTGACTGTTGGGATTTCTTCTATCCTTGACACATTTCAAGACATACATTTTTAGCCCTGCCTGCCGAGCATTTTTTTTCTGATAACAGTGGAAGTCTTTATCTTCTCCTGAGAAATGTTGAAAATCTGTATCTTGCAACTGAATCTAGTATTCTTCTGTTCCCCTTTGTTTCTTTCTTATTGTTTGCTTATTTTTTATCTTACTTACTGCCTTCTCTTTGCCACTAGACTGGGCAGATTTTTACCTACAGTTATCAGAAAGATAGTCTGTATAAAAAGGGAGCTGCCTTACAGAGCACTTAGTTTCGGAATTCATTCCTAGTCATGACTGCTGCGTGGCATCCTGAAAGGCGTCTTCTTTTGTAACCTTTTCTGGGTAATTTCTAGTTTGAGTATGGGACAGGCGGAGATAACAGGTAATGAGAATGAACCATGGAGAAATCTGATGAACAGGAACAGAGGAAGTTGGAACTGTTTATTTTAGAAGACAAAATAAGAACAAATAGGACTAAAAGGTGTATAAATGGACACATTCTAGAAGTTATATCAGCTCTTCTTCCCATTTTGTAATAGGAAAAGGGATGAGTCTAGGATTCGAAAAGTTGAACTGCTGAAAAGAAACATGTACTGTGTATCACTAAGAGCATTAAGACTTTATGAGTCTTTTAGATGGTGAACTCTGTCACAGGGTATCATTAGGCAAGGTGCAGAGAAGGAGTGGTCATGTAGTGATGAGAACATCCAGTTTAAATAGCAAGTGTTGCATGGACACACTTCCTGGTGAGATAGATCATCCCAGATCTTCCTACTGTGTGATTTACACATCTTTTATACCTGTGCAGCTGGATGCTGTGAAAGGATGAGGCAGCCTTGACATGAAGCGATATGATTATCATGACATTCAATCCCTCCCTATTGCACTTTTATTGATATTATTTCTTTTCTTATATCAAAAGTCAGATAA